>NC_034186.2:63750964-63938464 GCF_002021735.2 Oncorhynchus kisutch
TTCTTGGCCCAAGCAAGTCTCTTCTTCTTATTGTTGTCCTTTAGTAGTGGTTTCTTTGTAGCAATTCAACCATAAAGGCCTGATTCACGCAGTCTCCTCTGAACAGTTGATGTTGAGATGTGTCTGTTACTTGAACTCTGTGAAGCACTCTGCAATCTGAGGTGCAGTTAACTCTAATGAAATTATCCTCTGCAGCAGAGGTAACTCTGGGTCTTCCTTTCCTGTGGCGGTCCTCATGAGAGCCAGTTTCATCATAGTGCTTTATGTTTTTTTACGACTGCACTTGAAGAAACTTTCAAAGCTATTGACATTATCCAGATTGACTGACCTCCATGTCTTAAAGAAGAGATGGACTGTCTTTTCTCTTTGCTTCTGTATACTATTCTGTATACCACCCCTACCTATATTCTGTATACCACCCCTACCTATATTCTGTGTACCACCCCTACCTATATTCTGTGTACCAACCCCTACCTATATTCTGTATACCACCCCTACCTATATTCTGTATACCACCCCCTACCTATATTCTGTGTACCAACCCCTACCTATATTCTGTATACCACCCCTACATATATTCTGTGTACCACCCCTACCTATATTCTGTGTACCACCCCTACCTATATTCTGTATACCACCCCTACCTATATTCTGTATACCACCCCTACCTATATTCTGTATACCACCCCTACCTATATTCTGTATACCACCCCTACCTATATTCTGTATACCACCCCTACCTATATTCTGTATACCACCCCTACCTATATTCTGTATACCACCCCTACCTATATTCTGTATACCACCCCTACCTATATTCTGTATACCACCCCTACCTATATTCTGTATACCACCCCTACCTATATTCTCTATACCACCCCTACCTATATTCTGTATACCACCCCCTACCTATAAAGGGTGGCTACTTTGAAGAATCTCAAATATATCTCAAATATAAAATATATTCTGAATTATTTAACACTTTTTTGGTTATTACAATATTCCATATGTGTTATTTCATAGTGTTTATGTCTTCACTATTATTCTACAAAACCTTTGAATGAGTAGGTGTGTCCAACCTTTTGACTGGTACTGCATATCTAGTGAACCAGACAACAAAATATACGACTTCAATATGGGGAAACACTGAAGCAATACAAACACACTATAAGAACAAAAAAGTAACAGCACATTAGAAATCAGCTGGATGGAATTGAGGAATCCATAGAATCAAACCACTTCTGGGAGAATTGTAATAAATGAAACAAACCTCATCATGAGGAATTGGCTTCCAACATGGTGATATGTGAAGAAATCACTTTGCAAACCTCATCATGAGGAATTGGCTTCCAACATGGTGATGTGTGAAGAAATCACTTTGCAAACCTCATCATGAGGAATTGGCTTCCAACATGGTGATGTGTGAAGAAATCACTTTGCAAACCTCTACAACAATAAAAACAAAGAGTCCAGGACAAAAAGATACACAAGAAAAAGATTATAATCCTTGAATTAACAGTCAAAGACTATCAAAATCCTGTGCATACCCCAATTACAGAGCAATAATTATTGGAAAAAGTATACACTCTACAACCCAAAAAGGTTGTGGTGGTGATGGTTTTTTAAATGAAATGATCAAATATACAGACCACAAATTCAAACTGGCTCTACTCAAACTCTTCAACATTCTCCTCACTGCAGGTATTTTCCTCGATATTTGGAACCAAGGCTGGATCACACCAACCTATAAAAACGGAGACAAATTTGACCCAAATAATTACAGAGGAATTTGCTTTAACAGCAACTTGGAAAACATTCTCTGCAGTATCATAAATAGCAGACTACGTCATTTCCTTGATGAACACAACGTTCTGAGCAGAAGCCAGATTGGATATCTACCAAATTACCGTACAACAGACCACATATATATACTGTATATATATATATAACCTCCACATTCTAATTGACAAACAAGTCAACCAAAACAAAGGCAAAATCTACTCATGATTTGTAGACTTCAAGAAGCATTTTATTCAATTTGTCACAAAGGTCTTTAAAAAAAAATGAATAGAAAGTGGTATTGGAGGGAAAAATATGATGTTATTAAATCAATGTACACAAAAAAAGAAATGTGCGGTTGAAATTGTCTTCTCCACTCAGGTACGTGGAGTGAAACAGTACTGCTCAATAAGTCCAACACTATTTAACATCTACATTAATGAATTGGCAAAAACATTAGAAGAATCTGCAGCACCTGGTCACACACTACACAACACTGAAATCAAGTGTCTGCTGTACGCAGATGCCCTGGTGCTGCTGTCTCCCATTAAGGAGGGGTTACAGCAGCATCTAGATCATCTGCACAGGTTCTATCAGACATGGGCTCTGACAGTTAACCTTAAAAAAACAAATGTAATGATATTCCAAAAGAGGTCTGGAAATCAGGATCACACATATCAGTTATATATCTATTCAAATCAAATTGTATTGGTCACATACACATGGTTAGCAGATGTTATTGTGAGTGTAGCGAAATGCTTGTGCTTCTAGATCCGACAGTGCAGCAGTATCTAACAGGTAATATCTAACAATTCCACAACAAAACCTAATACACACAATCTAGTAAAAGAATGGGATAAGAATATATAAATATAAAATATATGGATGAGCAGTGACAGAGCGGCTAAGTTGCAATAGATAGTATAGAAAGACATGTATATACTGTATACTGTATACTACACTATGAGATAAGTAATGTGAGATATGTAAACATTCTTAAAGTGGTATTATTAAAGTGACTAGTGTTCCATTTATTAAAGTGGCCAATGATATCAAGTCTGTAGGTTGGAAGCGGCCTCTCTGTGTTAGTGATGGCTGTTTAACAATCTGATGGCCTTGAGATAGAAGTTGTTTTTAAATCTCTCTGTCCCAGCTTTGATGCACCTGTACTGACCTCACCTTCTGGATGGAAGGGGGGTGAACAGGCAGTGGCTCGGGTGGTTATTGTCCTTGATGATATTTTTTGCCTTCCTGTGACATCGGGTGCTGTAGGTGTCCTGGAGGGCAGGTAGTTTGTCCCCGGTGATGCGTTGTGCAGACCGCACCACCCTCTGGAGAGCCCTGCGGTTGTGGGCGGTGCAGTTGCCGTACTAGGCGTTGATGCAGGCCGATAGGATGCTCTCGATTGTGCACCTGCAAAAGTTAGTGAGGGTTTTCGGTAACAAGCCACATTTCTTCAGCCTCCTGTGGTTGAAGAGGCGTTGTTGCGTGGACCATTTCAGTTTGTCGGTGACACAGAGGAACATAGAACTTTCCACCTCCTCCACTGCTGTCCCGTCGATGTGGATTGGGGGGGTGCTCCAAATGGATGTTTCCTGAAGTCCACGATCATCTCTTTTGTTTTGCTGACGTTGAGTGAGAGGTTATTTTTCCGACACCACACTCTGAGGGCCCTCACCTCCCTGTAGGCTGTCTCGTCATTGTTGGTAATCAAGCCTATCACTGGTGTGTCGTCTGCAAATTGGACAGTTCTATTAGAACACAACAAAAACTACACTTATCTAGGACTAAATAAATACATATCATGTAGCTTTCACATGGCTGTGAACGAGCTGAGAGACAAAGCAAGAAAAGCATTCTATGCCATTAAAAGGAACATAAAAATTCCAATTAGGATCTGGCTCAACTTTTCCAATAAGTTATAGGACCAATTGCTCTACATAGCAGCGAAGTATGGGGTCCACTATCTAATAATGAATTTACCAAACAGGACAAACATCCAATTGAAATACTGCATGCAGAGTTTTGCAAGACTGTATTGCAAGTGCAAAGAAAAACTCAAAATAACACATGTAGACCAGAATTGGGCCAATACCCACTCCTTATTCTAATAGAAAAAATTGCCATCAAATTTTCCAAACATCTAAAAACAAGTGACCCCAATACATTTTATCACACCCTAAAATCGCCCTAAAATATCAAGA
The DNA here is from genome assembly GCF_002021735.2 of Oncorhynchus kisutch. Classification (NCBI taxonomy): domain Eukaryota; kingdom Metazoa; phylum Chordata; class Actinopteri; order Salmoniformes; family Salmonidae; genus Oncorhynchus; species Oncorhynchus kisutch. Next base: position 63,754,948 of record NC_034186.2, read on the forward strand.
GACAAAACAAGAGAATAGTCTCCTCAGTCAGCTGGTTCTGAGGCTCAGTTCACTAACCCAAACCAACCCCATAGAGATTCAGGACAGCACTCAGAAAATCTGGCCCAACCAAATTATCACAAAACAAAAGAAAATGTATAACCTATTGGAATGACACCTTAGTTAACTTCAATGCTATTTGGCTCTAAACAGACAGTACATGGTGGCAGACTATCTGACCACTGTGACCGAAAACTGAGAAAAACACTGACTAAGTACAGACTCAGTGAGCACAGTCTGGCTATAGAGACTGGTCATCACAGGCAAACCTGGCTGCCCAGAGAGGACAGTCTGGCTATAGAGACCGGTCATCACAGGCAAACCTGGCTGCCCAGAGAAGACAGTCTGGCTATAGAGACTGGTCATCACAGGCAAACCTGGCTGCCCAGAGAGGACAGACTGGCTGTAGAGACTGGTCATCACAGGCAAACCTGGCTGCCCAGAGAGGACAGACTGGCTGTAGAGACTGGTCATCACAGGCAAACCTGGCTGCCCAGAGAGGACAGTCTGGCTGTAGAGACTGGTCATCACAGGCAAACCTGGCTGCCCAGAGAGGACAGTCTGGCTGTAGAGACTGGTCATCACAGGCAAACCTGGCTGCCCAGAGAGGACAGACTGGCTGTAGAGACCGGTCATCACAGGTAAACCTGGCTGCCCAGAGAGGACAGACTGGCTATAGAGACTGGTCATCACAGGCAAACCTGGCTTCCCAGAGAGGACAGACTGGCTGTAGAGACTGGTCATCACAGGCAAACCTGGCTGCCCAGAGAGGACAGACTGGCTGTAGAGACTGGTCATCACAGGCAAACCTGGCTGCTCAGAGACGACAGACTGGCTGTAGAGCCTGGTCGTCACAGGCAAACCTGGCTGCCCAGAGAGGACAGGCTGTGCTCACTCTGCTCCAGGGGACAGGTAGAAACAGAGCTGCATTTCCTAATACACTGTGACAAATACTCAGACCTAACAGAATCTTTCTTTCCCAAAACGATCATTCAGTACAAAGAATTTGAAATTATAAAGATGAAGAAAAAATAAAATCTGTATTGGATGAAAAGCCTAAATGTTTCCTTCTGCCACATCCTGAGGGACAGCCAGTGAAAAGTGTATTGTCAATAATATTTCCCATTTAAGTTTTGTTTTGGCTTTCATACCATGTCATGTGGCATCTCAGTCATATTGAGACTGGTCTACTACTATTGGTTTAATGAATTGTTATTCTCATTAATATTGTTGTTGTAATTGCTGTTAATGGTAATCCCATTTCCAGTACTACTATTAGTATTGATGCCTTACCCAATTGGTCCCAATGTGTGTGTAGAGAGAGAGAGCTATCAAGGGTGAGGGTTAATGTTATCAGCATATGTACGGATCACACAGTTCAAGGTAAACAGCAGATTACACACACACACACACACACACACACACACACACACACACACACACACACACACACACACTCACACACACACACACACACACACACACACACACACACACACACACACACACACACACACACACACACACACACACACACACACACACACACACACGCTTATACACATTCACACACACGCATAGTTTATGGTAGGCGACCACATAGGTATTTACAACATTAGACACAATTTCTAAACACAATTTATGTGCAGTCATCACACCCACGTACCCACGTATCCACCGCGTGTTTTTTTGTGTGTGCGTGCACTGAACACACACGCATCGAGGCTGGCCCAACAGTGGGAATACTGCCATTTAATGCCGTGTGTGTGTGTGTGTGTGTCTGTGTGTGTGTGTGTGTGTGTGTGTGTGTGTGTGTGTGTGTGTGTGTGTGTGTGTGTGTGTGTGTGTGTGTGTGTGTGTGTGTGTGTGTGTGTGTGGATGTAAAGCAGACAGAATATACAAATGCTATGAACAACAGAGTAGTTTGTGCATGGATATACAATCAGGCATCTGTCTTCTGTGTTCAAATTGATAGGAATGAAATATTCTGTAATCTAAATGTAAATGGAGGTGAAATTTACTGTTGGCTGCTATGTAATTACCTACACTAATATTTATTACTGTTGTGTTTGTATGAGAGAGGGAGAGAGAGTGAGAGAGAGAATAGAAGAGAATGGAAAGAAGAGATAAAGATGATGATGTTGGAGAGCAGGGGTGTGGATGGAGGGATGCTGGTTAGAGAGGGGGGTAGAGAGAGGGGGGTAGGGAGAGAGGGGGGGGGGGTGGGGGGTAGAGAGAGGGGGGGGTAGAGAGAGAGGGGGGTAGAGAGAGGGGGGGGTAGAGAGAGAGGGGGTAGAGAGAGAGGGGGTAGAGAGAGGGGGGGGGGGGGGTAGAGAGAGGGGGGGGTTGAGAGAGAGGGGGTAGAGAGAGAGGGGGGTAGAGAGAGGGGGGGTAGAGAGAGAGGGGGTAGAGAGAGGGGGGGTCGAGAGAGAGGGGGAGTAGAGAGAGGGGAGGTAGAGAGAGAGGGGTAGAGGAGAGGGGGGGTAGAGAGGGGGGCTAGAGAGAGAGCGGGGGTAGAGAGAGAGGGGTAGAGAGGGGAGGGGGGGTAGAGAGAGATGAGGTAGAGAGAGTGGGGAGAGAAAGAGAGGGGGTGGAGAGAGAGGGGGTTGAGAGAGGGGGTTGAGAGAGAGGGGGTAGAGAAAGAGGGGGGGGTAGAGAGAGGGGGGGAGTAGAGAGAGAGGGGGTAGAGAGAGAGGGGGTAGAGAGAGGGGGGTAGAGAGAGATGGAGGTAGAGAGAGGGGGAGAGAAAGAAAGGGGGTGGAGAGAGAGGGGGTAGAGAGAGAGGGGGTAGAGAGAGAGGGGGGTAGAGAGAGATGGAGGTAGAGAGAGGGGGAGAGAAAGAGAGGGGGTGGAGGGGGGGTAGAGAGAGAGGGGGGTAGAGAGAGAGGGGGGTTAGAGAGATGGGGGTAGAGAGAGAGGGGGGTTAGAGAGATGGGGGGAGAGGGGGGGAGAGAGCGAGAGAGATGGGGGGAGGGGTGGGGGGAGAGATGTTTCAGTCAGTTGTGTTGTCTCTTTCAGGGTATGACCTACAAGCCAAAGCTCTCAGTTGGAGATTGAAAAACATTGTTTTCTGACATCCTGGAATGAGCTCCACACACACACACACACACACACACACACACACACACACACACACACACACACACACACACACACACACACACACACACACACACACACACACACACACACACACACACTGACATTTTAGCTGGGTTAACTGTTTATTGATTGACATTTCTTACTTCACAGTAACTGTATCACTGCTAGCAACCATTGTAGCAACTTAAAGGCATGAAAAACAATATGGAGGAATGTCAAACAACTGACATTCCAACATTCATCTGACCTCAGTGTTCATCTTCTGTTATCCTCAGCCTCACACCTCACCTACTAAACATTTGTAACTCAAGTAGAAATCTTTGAAAGGAAGCCTATGGGAATAAATAACAAGGTTTACTACCGACACAGTACAGTCTTGAGGCACCCTAACAACTTGGTTTGATACCTGATTAGTCACAAATGCAATGCACACCGTCTTATTCCAACTGGATTCGAACTGTGCTGAATTGTTGAATTCCGTTGTCACAATCAGGTTGTGACTATTTAATTTTTCGTATCCTCTACATTATCAGCACTATAAAAATCTCCCTCTCTCTTTCTCTCTCCCTGTCTCTCTGTGACTCACCTCCTTCAGCTCCTTATCCTCTGGGATAGACAGATCAATTCTGTCTGGAACTCATTCATTCTCTCTCCCCCCTCACACTATTCTTTATATACCTCTTCCTCCCCTTTCTCTTTCAGTCTCTTTACCTTTGTCCCACTTCAATTCCTTATTTCCCCTCTCTCTCTTGCAATCTGCAGGTTTGTGTGTGCGTCTGTGTGTGCGTGTCTGTGTGTGTGTGGCAGGAGTCCACCAGGGCTTTGCCGAATCCTGAGATAATGACAGAGATTTTGTAAGGCTTTATGAGAATCTCTCATATCAGACACACACAGAGAGGTGTGTGTGAGCGCGAAAGAGAGAAGGAGCAGTAGGGAGAGATATCATTTCAATAACTATGCACGTCTGTGAATGTGTGTGAGGGTGTATGGGTGCCTGTGTGTGTATGTGTGAGATTGGACTGTATGGAGTAGAGATAGCTCCCACGATAAACACATAGGTCAGGGAGAGCCATCCACGCTGTGATTAGACACATAGGTTTCCATGATACACACACGTTCTCTCAATCACACAGACACACAAATGTATTTATTTAACTAGGCAAGTCAGTTAAGAACACATTTTTATTTTCAATAAAACAGCCACTCTCATGTTGTTCTCCTCATACACTCTTCCATTGTCAGGCTACTGCAGAGTCTGAAAACATGATGATATTAAAGGACAGATTTAACTACATGGAGCTGACATGTTGTATGGCGTTAAATCAGGTTGTGGTATTTACTCCACTATTGAATGCAGAAGGGCACACCTGGGTAGGTGAATCAATATTTTCTGTACGGTTGATGCAGAAACACACACACACACACACACACCACACACACACACACACACACACACACACACACACACACACACACACACACACACACACACACACACACACACACACACACACACACACACCACACACACACACACACACACACAGCTTGGCTGAGGTCAGCTGTAAATCATTATAAGTCACAAACTCTGGAGACCTGGTCCCCTGATTAGATACACTCAATTTGATGGAGTCAGAGACCCAGTCAAGCACATTCTAAGATGCACGCATACATGTACACACTCACACACATTCAAGCCTTTACCTATCAGAGACTGTTCATGTGTATGTGTGGAGGGGAGCAGTGAGCAGTGTGTGTGTGTGTGTGTGTGTGTTCGTGCATGCATGAGTGCGTGTATGTGTGTGTAGGTGGATTTGGGGTCGGTTAATCAGGTCTGGCTTCCCTCATGAGTCTGCAGAAACACAATAACCAATCAACAGCTTGATAGCCTGAGGTCAGCTGACCTGGGGGCAACAACTTCTGATACAAACACTCCCGAAACTCCGTCTGATCACACACACACACACACACACACACACACACACACACACACAACACACACACACACACACACACACCACACACACACACACACACAACACACACACACACACACCACACACACTCTAGCCTCAGAATCTATGTACCTTAGCATATAGCTCAGAGAGAGAGAGAGAAACAACCATTGTGTCGCTCCCATGTCCACTGAAGAACAAATACAAAAACAGCATCATAAACCTCCTCTGGTTGACTGGCTGAAATGATACTGTGGGCAATACACAATCCCTCACTATCTCTCTCTCTCTCTCTCTCTTGTTCTTTGTTGTTCGGAGAAAGGGATGCGAGAGATAAGCAATGGTTTGCCCCTCTCTTTGTCTCTCTCTACTCCACTCTCCCACTCTCTCCTTTTCTCTCTCTCTCTCTCTCCTTTCTCTCTCTCTCTCCTTTCTCTCTCTCTCTCTCTCTCTCTCTCTCTCTCTCTCTCTCTCTCTCTCTCTCTCTCTCTCTCTCTCCCTCTCTCTCTCCTCTCTCTCTCTCCTCTCCCTCTCTCTCTCCCCACTCTCTCTCTCTCCCACTCTCTCTCTCTCCCACTCTCTCTCTCTCTCTCTCTCTCTCTCTCTCTCTCTCTCTCTCTCTCTCTCTCTCTCTCTCTCTGTCTCTGTCTCTCTGAGGTGATGTATGTCTGACCTTCGGTGTGAAAACATCTCTCGCTGCCAAACTCTTCTTTAACTGCCCCATGATTCACATGACATCACTTCCTGTGACCCTGCTCTCAGCCAGTCAGAACACATTATGGCCATGACCTGGAGAGAAGAGGAGCAAGAGAGTATTGGCTGACAACAGGGTTTTAGAAGAGCATTTATGAAGTCATTGTCACTTTCCTTTTTAAACTGTTTTCTATTGTGTGTTCTTATATTCTCATTGAGAGTTATGCTGAACTTCCCAATCTTAATTTAGTGGTTCCATACATCTCTGTTAACTCTATGTCTGGTCTCATCTCATCAGTTGATTGAACACCACAACCGGGAAGTAACTGTCAACCAGACTCTATGATTGGTTCAATAACATATAACCTCTTTCCTGGAATGAAGTCAGATAGGGAAAGTGTCTTTCTCAGGTGCAGGTGTGATCGGGTCCATAATGACAACTGTCTATCTGGGATGATCACTGTCATTGATTAGAACACCTGTCTGGAACAATCACAAGCACTGATTAGCTGTTCTTTGAGGACCAGATCAATAAAAACACTGAATAGATGCTCCAAGCGCCTCAGGATCGACAGTCCACTTCATTTTATAGACATAGAACGGATAGGCACACACACACACGCATGCACGCAAACACACACCTTGATTTGAAGTGGTTGGTCCCAGGGTGTTGTGTACTCCTGATCTAGAGCTCTCTAGTACATTACTCTCATCTCTGTCTGAATATATACTGATTAAGGAAGTATAGGAGAGGAGGGGGAGGGTAAAGGATGGGGGGATAGAAGAGGAGGGGGAGGGAAGAGAGGGTAGGGAGGCTTGGGCAAGAGGGAGGGGAAGGTGAGATATGGGCAATGAATTGCTGTCGAAGTGCATTTAAGATACATTTAATCTCTGGAATTTGGCAAGAGGGGATAGTTGTGCTGTGTGCGAGCGCCGGCGTGCTAACACACACACATTCCACATACACACACACATACACACACACACACACAATGCATAACTTTTAGTGAATGTGTTGCTGTGCCATTAATAGTGGGAGGGAAAAGCAGGGCTGTACCTTAACAATCTCCATTCCCCAGCCTCAGACTCTGACACACACTTTTACTGCGGGATGGGCTGGGTTCAAGTCAGGACAGAACATTGGGGCCAGACCTTGGCCTCGCTCCATCCACTTGATTCTCGTTGTTCTTTTAGTAAGACGATTGATAATGGATTAAAAAATCATATCCATTTTAGAATTAAACATCAAAATCTATCCATCATCTAAAACAGGCTACTTATTATCACGGGAGGCTGTTTAGGAGAGAATGGCTCATAATAATGGCCTGAACGGCACAAATGAAATGGCATCAAACATTCCACCAATTCCGCTCCAGTCATTACCACGAGCCCACGAGTTCTCCCCAATTAAGGTGTCACCAACCTCCTGTGTTACTCATACACCCCAACCAGTATCCCTCTTATCAAATGTGAAGATCAAGGTCAAGAAATTGCTATGTGACGACTCTGGTAAATGTTTCACTCTTAGGACTCCATAGAGAACGCCTCAGAGTAGAGGGGTGGTATGGAGACCTAGGTAGCAGAATTATAGACCTTCATCTTTCTCTTTCTTAGAGGAACAGATTGGAGGTGATTAAAGGAGTGAGTGTATCTCTCTCTCTCTCCCTCTCTCTCTCCCTCTCTACCTCTCTCTCTCTCTCTCTCTCTCTCCCTCTCTCCCTCTCTCTCCCCCTCTCAACCTCTCTCTCTCTCTCTCTCTACCTCTCTCTCTACCTCTCCTTCTCCCTCAAGTGATTGAAAGATGAAATTGCTCAATTCCCATCTTTAATTAAGTGACTGGAATCATAACCGTTTCAAGTGAAAGAGTGGGTGAAGTAGTGACTCTCTCCATTATAAATAAATGAGTGAACGTGTCAATTCCCCATTGGTCTCCCATGCTGAAATAGATGAACAATGATGTTTGTTGCTATTCTTTTCCCCTATGTCCTAGGTGAATTTATACACATACCCCCTGCTATATGAGTGGCTTCTGACAGGCTGAATAGAACATAGCAGAACATAAGAACCGCAACACAAAGGGTTTATTGTTGGTGTGAGTTTACTGTGTGTGATCTCCTATCTATAACTCATCATTGTCACTGTCCTGGAATCTTGGCTTTTTGTCCCACAAAGTGAAATCTTGCTCTATACTCTCCTCTCCTCCCTTCTCCATTTCTATCCCTTTCAACTCCTTTCTTTCTCCATCTATCCTTTCATCCCCCCTCTCATTCTTCATTGTCCATCCTTGCTTCATCTCTTTCTTTTCTCCCCTCTCATTCTCCTCCCTCTCTCTCTCACTCGCTCTCCCTCCCCCCTCTCATTTTTTCATCTCTCTCTCTCTCTCTCTCTCTCTCTCTCTCTCTCTCTCTCTCTCTCTCTATCTCTCTCTCTCTCTCTCTCTCTCTCATGGGAAGGTGTTTCAGTCTATTTCAGGAACCTGATGTTCTGACAGCTTTCACACATTCTTCCCTGGCATTAGCACTAGGTAGGGCAACGTGACACATACACACACACAAATGGTTTGTCAGTAGCAGTCAGGCCCATCCCCTGGTCAGTAACAAACTCCAGGTCATACAAGTTTTCTGTGCTGACAATGACAATATATACAACATATACTTTATAACTCAACAAAATAGTGCACTGCACTCATTCATCTCATTAGGAAGGATGTTTATATTGATCAAGACACATCCAGTCCTTTACTGTCATCAGCTTGTCAGAATGTCATTTTACCCCTATCATAACGTGTTACATCCCTGTCGGTCATCTGTTATGGCAAGTTAAACTGCAAAAATGGTCTGTACTGTCTGGCACTTTTTTTTTTCAAGTGCAAAGGTGTGACACTGAAATGTCAACCTAGTCACTGACTAATAACACGCCTCCATTCACACAAACATGTTCCATTGGCTACTTAATTGAATCTCCACGGTTACCTGGCTGGCTACGTGACCTGGACACAGCTAGAGGGATTACCGTCACACACAGACAGACACACACACACACACACACACACACACACACACACACACACACACACACACACACACACACACACACACACACACACACACACACACACAACAATGACAGCCTCTCAACCCTGTGATTCGGAGCTCAGTGTTTCTCTGATCCTGTTGAATCCTGTATGTTCACATCCGCTCACAGCCAGTGGAAAGCCTCAGTGTGTTAGTGCTGTGCTCAAACTAACCCTAACACCCTACAGCTGTCCCAGACCAGAGCTGTCCTCTCCTGGAATTAGTCAGAGATTAAAATAGAACTTTTTCCAGAGGAAACTAGTGAACGTGTCTGAATGAGAACCAGTTGCTACTGCCTGCTGTGATGCTTGTCTGTCTCTGTCTGTCTCTCAACAGGGGAGGAATATGAATGATTAACAATAACAACGTTTTTCACTCCATGATGGTTACTGTTTGTCAGCTCCACCTGGTTGCTGTGTGTGTCTGTGTGTGTGGTTTCTGCTGAATCCCAATGTTAACAGGAAGGTGATTCAGACTAATTAAGCATTTTCTCCGGAGAACCAATCAGATCAGCCCTGGAGTAACCCTAGGAACAGCATGTAACAGGGCGGGTCAAAGACCACTAGTCTCACAGCGGTCAGACAGCAATTAACCGACATAAACACACCGAAACAAAAATGCCAGTGTACAAATTTACCCTCCTTATCCCTGCAGCTCTTCTCTCTCTCTCTCTCTCTCTCTCTCTCTCTCTCTCTCTCTCTCTCTCTCTCTGTTATGGCTGCTAAGCAGTTTATTTAGGGATCCTACAGTTAAGGATTCGAGATCGATCCAGCAACAAATAATATCAAACATTCTTATTATTATGTCTTTATGGCATAAACAAATGCACATTTCAGCAATGTAGCCCAACATCTGCCCTCTCATCCACCATCCAGTTCACAGGACTTCATCTGATGTGTGATTCTCAGCTCAGTGTTTCCTGCCGACACCTGCCTGTTCAGGTTTGCATGCCCACGGCGTACATTGCTATGCCACACACACACACACACACACACACACACACACACACACACACACACACACACACACACACACACACACACACACACACACACACACACACACACACACACACACACACACACAACAAAGACATTAATCATTTCTGGTCCTATCAGAGCAGATCCTTTAACCTTTCCTTGATATACATGCGTGCACGCGCAAACACACACACACACACACACACACACACAGAGCTTGCCCAAGGGGAGATCCAAACCGCAGGCTCAACTACATGTGCGTAACCTAAAGCACATTTGTAATAGGGTTTTGCACTAAAACCTCTGCGGGATGAAGGAATATTAGATATGGCATTCGTCATCATCCATTTATTACTGTGATATGGTACATGTTGTATTAACTGCTGACTGGGGCAAACAGACATCCTGAAACAATGTTCAATTAAAACACAATAGAACAAATAAGAATAATGAACAGAATTCAGTCATATAATACACAATACAGTACTAAATCATTTTCCTTTTCTAATGAGCATGTCGGTAGGAACATGACAGGATATAATTCTGCCTGTCTTGTCAGTTTTGCCAGTACGTTTTATGATAAATATTATTTCATGTTCGTTAGGATTCATGTTGTTGCTGTGTTACTATAGTGAAGATAGGATGTGATTACCATAACAACGTCCTATAATTTCCAATAAAACAGGAATTCCACAGAAAGTACAGTGCCTTGCAAAAGTATTCGGCCCCCTTGAACTTTGCGACCTTTTGCCACATTTCAGGCTTCAAACATAAAGATATAAAACTGTATTTTTTTGTGAAGAATCAACAACAAGTGGGACACAATCATGAAGTGGAACGACATTTATTGGATATTTCAAACTTTTTTAACAAATCAAAATTATTCAGCCCCTTTACTTTCAGTGCAGCAAACTCTCTCCAGAAGTTCAGTGAGGATCTCTGAATGATCCAATGTTGACCTAAATGACTAATGATGATAAATACAATCCACCTGTGTGTAATCAAGTCTCCGTATAAATGCACCTGCACTGTGATAGTCTCAGAGGTCCGTTAAAAGCGCAGAGAGCATCATGAAGAACAAGGAACACACCAGGCAGGTCCGAGATACTGTTGTGAAGAAGTTTAAAGCCGGATTTGGATACAAAAAGATTTCCCAAGCTTTAAACATCCCAAGGAGCACTGTGCAAGCGATAATATTGAAATGGAAGGAGTATCAGACCACTGCAAATCTACCAAGACCTGGCCGTCCCTCTAAACTTTCAGCTCATACAAGGAGAAGACTGATCAGAGATGCAGCCAAGAGGCCCATGATCACTCTGGATGAACTGCAGAGATCTACAGCTGAGGTGGGAGACTCTGTCCATAGGACAACAATCAGTCGTATATTGCACAAATCTGGCCTTTATGGAAAAGTGGCAAGAAGAAAGCCATTTCTTAAAGATATCCATAAAAAGTGTTGTTTAAAGTTTGCCACAAGCCACCTGGGAGACACACCAAACATGTGGAAGAAGGTGCTCTGGTCAGATGAAACCAAAATTGAACTTTTTGGCAACAATGCAAAACGTTATGTTTGGCGTAAAAGCAACACAGCTCATCACCCTGACCACACCATCCCCACTGTCAAACATGGTGGTGGCAGCATCATGGTTTGGGCCTGCTTTTCTTCAGCAGGGACAGGGAAGATGGTTAAAATTGATGGGAAGATGGATGGAGCCAAATACAGGACCATTCTGGAAGAAAACCTGATGGAGTCTGCAAAAGACCTGAGACTGGGACGGAGATTTGTCTTCCAACAAGACAATGATCCAAAACATAAAGCAAAATCTACAATGGAATGGTTCAGAAATAAACATGTCCAGGTATTAGAATGGCCAAGTCAAAGTCCAGACCTGAATCCAATCGAGAATCTGTGGAAAGAACTGAAAACTGCTGTTCACAAATGCTCTCCATCCAACCTCACTGAGCTCGAGCTGTTTTGCAAGGAGGAATGGGAAAAAATGTCAGTCTCTCGATGTGCAAAACTGATAGAGACATACCCCAAGCGACTTACAGCTGTAATCGTAGGCGAAAAAAGTAGGCGCTACAAAGTATTAACTTAAGGGGGCTGAATAATTTTGCACGCCCAATTTTTCAGTTTTTGATTTGTTAAAAAAGTTTGAAATATCCAATAAATGTCGTTCCACTTCATGATTGTGTCCCACTTGTTGTTGATTCTTCACAAAAAATACAGTTTTACATTTTTATGTTTGAAGCCTGAAATGTGGCAAAAGGTCACAAAGTTCAAGGGGGCCGAATACTTTCGCAAGGCACTGTATGTTCCACATAGCTCACCATTGCCTGAACGCACACAACCACTTTAGTTGGAGCATTCTGTTCTGACAGACAAGCCAGGGAAATTTCATTTTGAGGTATTACTGAAATAGCACATGCCAACGTTGTGGGTGACTGTCACATGGTTGGTCAAAATTGTTGAAGGCCCCTGCGAGAATTGAAATCACAACCCCTGGTTTACCACTGCGCCAAGGCCATCGCTCATCAGTCTACCAACAGCCTCATCATGTCAAACTCAAGGCAACTTAATTAATGATTTAAAGAACCCTCTCATCTGAAAAGAGACGAGCAGGCTACCACAGCCTGGCTCTTAACGCAGAGGCAGCTCTGTACCTTTGTAGTGAGTGTTCTACAGAGTAGAGACTTCTAGAAAAATGCCGCAGTTTACTTTGTAAAAGTCTATGTAAAAGAGAGGGAGTGCTGCAGAATGCAAGCGGAAACGAGGAAATCTCTAGAATCAGCAGCTTCATGAAATTCCTCCCTGCTTTGATACCAGCAGCTTGGGTCGGGCTGATAAGATTCAGGACTTCAATCGTCCATCAAACTTCAAACTTCACATTTAAAGACAGAGATGATAAAGCTCAGCCAATCTGTCCTGTCCTAGATACTGCATAGAGAGCAGGGTTACTCTCGCACTCACAAATGTCAGGGAAAGAGCTAACACATGCACGCAAGCACACACACATACACACACAATCCCTAAAGCAGCAGTTTCATCAAAGACAAACAGCTGGTGAACTGGGTTAGTCTTTCATCCAATCTGTTTTTTTCCCCCTCATAAAGCCATCTTCTAACAGTTTCATAATGAACGTCCCGCGTGTGTCTGTCTGCGAAGCCAGTGATGGAATATTTATGGAGTATACTTATGGGACGTATACTTATCTCACATCTTTATTCTTCCTTAGAATCCTCAGCTTCTTCCCCAAAACCTAGACCTTAATCTGAACCCAATGCTAAACCTGGCAAGCGTCTTCACGGACATGTGCAACATCTCCTTGTCCCAGTCTGTAATCCCACCATGTTTCAATCAGACCAACGTTGTACCTGTTCTCAGAACTCAAAAGTAACCTGCCTAAATGACTATCGTCCCGTAGCACTCACATCTGTAACCATGGAATGCTTTTGGACCCCGGACTTTCTGCTTGGCATCACCGCTTGGTATGACAACTGCCCCGCCCTCGATCGCAAGGTGCTACAGAAGGTGGTGCGGATGGCCATCCAGGACCTCTATACCAGGTGGTGTCAGAGAAAGGCCCGGGAAATTGTCAAAGAAACCAGCCACCTAAACCATAGACTGTTCACTCTGCTACCAAACAGCAAGCGGTATTGGAGCACCAAGTCTGGGACCAAAAGGCACCTGAGCAGCTTCTATCCCCAAGCCATAAGGCAGAGACAGGGAGACACAGACAGAGAGACACACAGAGTGAGAGAGATGTTCTGCAGTAAACTGTGATAGCCTCTTTCTCTTTCTCTTTTCTCTCTCTCTCCCTCTGTCTCACTCTCTCACCATCCTTCTCTCTTATGGTCACTTACTGTCAGCAGCATACCACCCTGCATCTCACTGCTGGCTTTCCTCAGAAGCTAAGCAGGGTTGGTCCTGGATGGAAGACCAGATTCTGCTGGAAGTGGTGGTGGAGGGCCAGTAGGAGGTGCTCTTTCCTTTGGTCCCTCCCAAAAATATCCCAATGCCCCAGGGTAGTGATTGTGGGCATTGCCCTGTGTATGATGGGTTGTTAAATTGGTATCCCGATTGGCACTCATCATAAGATTAGGATTGTTAACCTTGGTGTCCTAGCTAAATGCCCAATCTGGCCCTCATACCGTGAACCCCAGCTTCCAATTGGCTCATTCCTCTCCATTGTAACTATTCCCCAGGTTGTTGCTGTAAATGAGAATGTGTTCTCAACCAACTTACCAGGTAAAATAAGGGTTTAAAAATAAAAGTCCCTCAAGTGCTCTCTTCACATGATACACTTGCTTACCAAACATGCCGTATTCATGTCTTTGCTGATAGCTAGAATGATATTTTAATGGATTCCAGAGTTCTTAAACTAAACACACATGATAACAGATAAGAAATAATGACCAGATACACAGATGAGACATTCATTGACGGTAGTTCTCCAATTGGCAGCCAGTTTTATAGATTACGTGTTTTATTTGAAAGGTGTGCGTATGGTTCGTGTGATAATAATTGGAATATGATACAATAAGTCACTTTATATCACTAATCTGATGCCCTTCAGCCTTCAACTGAACATGAGAATAAGGATAGCAACAAAACCCATGGCTGTTTCGTGCATTAAAGGACAGGACAGGGCAATAAAGTCATGAAAGTCAGTAGGTTCACACGTTGCTAGAGCAGCTCAGGTCTGAAGCAGAAAAGAACTCACCAGAGATAGCAGCTTCACCTCTGGAATAGACTTTGGAAACAACACCTTGCTGAAGAGAAGAAAGTGTTTGCCTCTAGGGTCTCTATTTAGGGTCTCTATCAACTCTATCTGGAATTCAGGAGACCTGTGTTTAGTTGACAATCAAGCAAGGATTAGAAGACTAACATGAAGAAAGAGGAGAAAAGTGAGCGTGTGTCCCTGTCTCCGATGGGGGACTGTGTCCCTTCCCCCCCAGAGTGTGAGAAGGATGTGTGTGTCTGGGACGGGTGACCTGGGGTGCTCTCTGGGCTTGCGTTTGCTGCAGGCAGGGTACGGGGTGGTGTTCGGCAGCCGAAGCCCTAAGGCTGCAGTCTCCTGCCCCACGGAGCACAGGTACAACAACCTTTATACTAGATCTGGTGTAATGTGATGATATGGTACATGTGGTGAATATGGTGCATAATATGTATGTACAAATATTTGTTTATGTTAGACGGAGTACATGTGAATATAATGTATGTGTGTTTATGTGTGTATCAATATGTTGATAATGTATATGCAGGTCTTGGGTCATGCTGCAGCTGCCCAGTCAGCCCTTCTGATCTTCATTGCTGTCCAGAGAGAACACTACGACTTCCTGGTACCACTGGCCAATCAGCTAAAGGGTAGCAAATATGTTTTATTACTTCTGCTATATGTATGAATGTTTTTATTAGTATATTTGGCCAATATAATATGCACTAGTGTATTTAGCCAATGTATGTCCCAGTGTATTTAGCCAATAGAATGTATATTCCAGTGTATTTAGCTAATAGAATGTGTATTCCAGTGTATTTAGCCAATATATTCTGTCCCAGTGAATTTAGCCAATAGAATGTATATTCCAGTGTATTTAGCCAATAGAATGTGTATTCCAGTGTATTTAGCCAATATATTCTGTCCCAGTGAATTTAGCCAATATATTCTGTGTCCCAGTGTATTTATCCAATATATTCTGTGTCCCAGTGTATTTAGCCAATATATTCTGTGTCCCAGTGTATTTAGCCAATATATTCTGTGTCCCAGTGTATTTAGCCAATATATTCTGTGTCCCAGTGTATTTAGCCAATATATTCTGTGTCCCAGTGTATTTAGCCAACAGAACATATATTCCAGTGTATTTGGCCGATATATTGTATGAACCAGTGTGTTTGTCTTATGCAGCAACTACCCAACGGGCTCTGGAGAGGCAAAGGTCAAGTCATGCGTCCTCCGGAACATGACCTGCCAAGCCGCTTGTTTAACACCCGCTTGTTTAACCTGGAAGCCAGCAGCCCCAATGTGTAGGAGGGAACACCGTTCATCTGACAACCCGAAGTCAGGCTGCAGGCGCCCGGCCCACTAGAAGGAGTCGCTAAAGCTCCATGAGCCAAGTAAAGCCCTCCGGCCAAACCCTCCCCTATACCGGATGACGCTGGGCCAATTGTGACTCACCACCTGGATTCGGTCTTATGTAGCAACATTTGAATGTCTGCTTTTCACATTGGATAAAAGTAGAGACTCGGACCTACAAAGTGGTATATCATACACGGCGTTTGAGGAAACAATGGGAAAGTAATTCTGCTATGAAAGTTGATCAACTTGTAAACTCACTTTTGAGAAAACTGTCAATGTTTTGATACTACTATTGGAGAGCCCTTCTTTGTCTACACCCATTCAGCATTGTTCACACCCTCTTAAGCCTTAGCCCCACCCATTCAGCATTGTTCACACCCTCTTAAGCCTTAGCCCCACCCATTCAGCATTGTTCACACCCTCTTAAGCCTTAGCCCCACCCATTCAGCATTGTTCACACCCTCTTAAGCCTTAGCCCCACCCATTCAGCATTGTTCACACCCTCTTAAGCCTTAGCCCCACCCATTCAGCATTGTTCACACCCCCTTAAGCCTTAGCCCCACCCATTCAGCATTGTTCACACCCTCTTAAGCCTTAGCCCCACCCATTCAGCATTGTTCACACCCTCTTAAGCCTTAGCCCCACCCATTCAGCATTGTTCACACCCTCTTAAGCCTTAGCCCCACCCATTCAGCATTGTTCACACCCTCTTAAGCCTTAGCCCCACCCATTCAGCATTGTTCACACCCTCTTAAGCCTTAGCCCCACCCATTCAGCATTGTTCACACCCTCTTAAGCCTTAGCCCCACCCATTCAGCATTGTTCACACCCTCTTAAGCCTTAGCCCCACCCATTCAGCATTGTTCACACCCTCTTAAGCCTTAGCCCCACCCATTCAGCAATGTTCACACCCTCTTAAGCCTTAGCCCCACCCATTCAGCATTGTTCACACCCTCTTAAGCCTTAGCCCCACCCATTCAGCAATGTTCACACCCTCTTAAGCCTTAGCCCCACCCATTCAGCAATGTTCACACCCTCTTAAGCCTTAGCCCCACCCATCTTTTTCAGTGTTGATCCAACCCCTCTGTAGGGGTTGGATCAGCTACTTCCAGACATCTGAGAGAACAGCTCACTGAACATTGCTCGCCCTAGTCAGATTGTCCGTTAGTAAATTCAGAGCGTTTTGCGTTCAGAGCGCACATTGGATGCTCTGTACAATAAGTAGGGTGGTTCCGAAAGCTCTGACCTCACAACTACAGTCAAGCACCCAAGCTAACTGGCTAACGTTGGCTAGCTACTTAGACATAAAATGAGAGAACACCCGTGTCTGACCACTTTACTTGCTCTCACAGAGCTGGTTAGGCATTTTTCATGTTATCCAGAATGCCTACTTTCCTGAATTGTGTACCGCCCTATGGGACTCCCGGTAAAAGACTGTTATGACACAGTCTGGGATCAAACCCCAGACTGTAGTGATGCCGCAACACTAAGATGCGGTGCCTTTGATCGAGGAATGTTTTTATGTATCGATCTGTATCTACAGTATGTGTATGTTGATGTACTTTAAATGTGGTTATAATGTTATGTACCTGAGCAGTCTGGTCCCTGGAGTTGAGGTGGTTGCATCAAATGGCCAACACTGCTTTCATAATAGTACATTTTTGGATATACTATGTAAGCACTGTTGTTCTAAATCTAAAGCTCCTTGGTCTTTCATAGGCTTATATTTACATTTCAATACAATGTTCTACAGTGAAAGTAATCTGCTGAGAGGGGTAACAAGTACACTGTTAACACCAATGCAATGTAGAAACAGAAAATATTTATTAGGACAAACATTACTGTTGTATACAGTAGCATACAACAAAACCATAAACATATGTAAACCAAAAGTATATTCTTTAGAATACAGAAAGAACACAATCGTGTGTGTGGGGTCCCGGGGGGGGGGCAGTCCAGGAATTGGTAGAGGGGGGGGGGGGGCAGTCACCAGTGCTAAGCTTCATCTCGTCTCCGGCCTGGGTCTGGCCACAATACTTCGTCCACATCACAAGATATGTTTTCTCTTGCCAAACATCGAGGGAAGTATCTCCTAGCATGGCGTATCCAACCTTGGACAGAGGCATCCTCTATGTCCCCACATGCGTCCTCCATTGCCTGGAGAAGGGGCATGTGGGCATAGGGTTGGTGTTCATACACTTTCAGCGCCAGGCTGAGAATAATTCCTCTGTGGGATTTAGAAAAGGTGAATATGGGGGTAGGTACAAAACTACAAATTGTGGATGGGTGGCAAACCAGTTTTGGACCAGAACAGCCCGGTGAAAACTAACATTGTCCCATAAAACCACAAATCTAGCAGGCTCCTGATCTGGATCAGGGTCAAGCATTGTGTAAATTGCATCCAGAAAAGTGAGCATATGGCCGGTGTTGTACGGACCCAGTGTGGCATTGTGATCGAGGACCCCGTTTTAAGTGATGGCAACACACATAGTTATATTACCCCCACGCTGTCCAGGGACATTGGTAATTGCCCTCTGTCCTATTACATTTCTTCCGCGGCGTCTGGTTAGGGTGAGGTTGAAGCCAACCTCATCCACATAAATAAATTCATGGCGAATTACATGGGCATCCAGCTCCAATACTCTCTGCAACAGACAAAAGGATATACAGATGAGTAAATATGGTATGTCTGAAGTACTGGAAGTAGTGTTGCATACATACCTCTACAAAGTCATGTTGCATATTCTTGACTGTCAGAGTTTCTCTCAAATGGCACCTTGTAAAGTTGTTTCATCGTCACTCGGTGCCGTTGGAGGATGCGTTGTATGGTCGACAGGCTTACAGCATTGATGTTGTTAAATATGGTGTCATTATTCAAGATATGCTCTCTTATCTCTCGAATCCTAATTGCATTGTTGGCCAAAACCATATTTATAATTGCAGTCTCTTGTACATCTGTAAACAAGTGTCCTCGTCCTCCATGATGTCTTTGCCTTTCCACTCTGTAAAGAATTCAAACACACTATGTGTTCAGCATAGGAACTGTAAACAATGTACAAAACAAATGTAGTACAGCATGATAACCAACCTCATTCATTCAATGCAGTGCAGTAACTGGATGGTTTAGAGTTACAAATGTTTATGCAATACTATGCAGTGATACGTATTTTACAGTACATTACTGTAATGCTAAAATAGTAGGCTTTATGGAAGAGTGGCCAGAAAAAAGCCATTGTTTAAAGAAACAAATAAGCAAACACGTTTGGTGTTCGCCAAAAGGCATGTGGGAGACTCCCCAAACATATGGAAGAAGGTACTCTGGTCAGATGAGACTAAAATGTAGCTTTTTGGCCATCAAGGGAAATTGTATGTCTGTCACAAACCCAACATCTCCCATCACCCCGAGAACATCATCCCCACAGTGAAGCATGGTGGTGGCAGCATCATGCTGTAGGGATGTTTTTCCATCAGCAGGGCCTGGGAAACTGATCAGAATTGAAGGAATGATGGATGGCGCTAAATATAGGGAAATTCTTGAGGGAAACCTGTTTCAGTCTTCCAGAGATTTGAGACTGGAACGGAGGTTCACCTTCCAATGACGCTAAGCATACTGCTAAAGCAACACTTGAGTGGTTTAAGGGGAAACATTTAAATGTCTTGGAAAGGCCAACACCCAGACCTCAATCCAATTGAGAATATGTGGTATGACTTAAAGATTGCGGTACACCAGCGGAATCCATCCAACTTGAAGGAGCTGGAGCAGTTTTGTCTTGAAGAATGGGAAACAATCTCATTGGCTAGATGTGTCAAGCTTATGGAGACATATCCCAAGAGACTTGCAGCTATAATTGCTGCAAAAGGTGGCTACAAAGTATTGACATTGGGGGGGTGAATAGTTATGCACACTCAAGTTTTCAGTTTATTTGTCTTATTTCTTGTTTATTTCACAATAAAAAATATTTTGCATCTTCAAAGTGGTAGGCATGTTGTGAAAATCAATTTTTATTTTCAGGTTGTAAGGCCATCTCTCTCATGGTCAAACCGTGGTTGATCACATGATCAACAAGTGTTGCCCTAATCTCAATAGAGATGGCTCTCCTTCCTTCTATTCTTTGCCCTCGTCCTCTTCTTCCTCTTCCTCTCCTTCCTACTCCTCTTGCTCTCTGTCCATTGTTGGCATCCATTGTTCAAAACAGGTAATCTGACCTTTGACCTATTTATAGGCATATACCACAGTAAAGCCGTGATTGGTTAGTGATCAGTTAAGCTATTAGTGTTTGCACATGTGAGGAGTGTGTGTGTGTGTGACCTGGTGAATAAGTGTAGCATTTTGATTGATTGTGTTTGGAAAAGGAAAGCAAGTCACTTCCTGTTAGATTTTTGTGTTTTAGGTAGAGAATTGTGGGTAGTGTTTTGAAAAAAGTGTTTTATGCAATTGACAACTGAGTCAAAGGCTGAGAAATAGCTTATGGTTTTGGATATTTGGTGTGTAGTTTAGCACTTTGAGTGAGAGGTTTCAAAAATCGTGTGACATGAAAGGATTTTGTGTGTAAGCAGTTGGAAAAAACTGTAAATGGGTTGTGGGGCCAGTGTGGAGGCCTTTTGTTTGTTTTACTTACATTTTTTATTGGTGAAACAACGACATCATTGTTATAGTATACAAACACACACACACATACACACTTAGTTATTTTGTGGAGATGAGGCACTAGCACTCAGCTTCAGAGAGAAAAACAAACACCTCAACCCTCTGGAGAGCAAACCTGAATCTGCCT
Source organism: Oncorhynchus kisutch (assembly GCF_002021735.2). Taxonomy (NCBI): domain Eukaryota; kingdom Metazoa; phylum Chordata; class Actinopteri; order Salmoniformes; family Salmonidae; genus Oncorhynchus; species Oncorhynchus kisutch. The sequence continues at coordinate 63,775,643 of NC_034186.2, forward strand.
CACATGCTCTTTGAACACATACACTGCTCTTCCCTCATAACTACTTGTTTTTCAACAAAATAGAGCACTGCAGTAGTGTTTGTGTGTTAATGTGTGTATGTGTGCGACAGGGAAAGAGAAACAGAGAGAGTGTGTGTGTGTGTGTGTGTGTGTGTGTGTGTGTGTGTGTGTGTGTGTGTGTGTGTGTGTGTGTGTGTGTGTGTGTGTGTGTGTGTGTGCGTGCGTGCATGCGTGCATGCGTATGTGCATTCTTGCCTTGCAGTTTGATTAAATCCGCAGGGAATGCTCTGCTTGTGTCACAATTACATTCAGATAGAGATCCTGGTTCCTCGTCCCCATACTATTACTTTACTAGTAATGTACAGAGACACGGCTCGCTGCCCGGTCCACTTACACACAATATTGAGTGAAACTACTCTTAATCCTCCCCCCTAATACACAATATATACAAAAGTATTTGGACACCCCTTCAAATAAGTGGATTCGGCAAATTTCAGCCACACCCGTTGCTGACGTGTATAAAGTCAAGCACACAGCCATGCCATCTCCATAGACAAACATTGGCAGTAGATTGGCCAACGTGTCATCTTCATAGGATGCCACCTTTCCAACAAGTCAGTTTGTAAATTTTTTGCCCTGCTAGAGCTGCCCCAGTCAACTGTAAGTTCTGCTATTCTGAAGTAAAAACCTCTAGGAGCAGCAACGGCTCAGCCGTGAGGTGGTAGGCCACACAAGCACACAGAATGGGATCGCCAAGTGTTGAAGCGTGTAGCATATTAATAGTCCTCAGTTGCAACACTCACTATCGACTTACAAACTCCCTCTGGAAGCATTACAGCACAATAACTGTTTGTCGGGAGCTTCATGAAATGAGTTTCCATGGCCGAGCAGCCTCACGCAAGACTAGGATCACCATACACAATGCCAAGTGTCGGCTGGAGTGGTGGAAAGCTTGCCGCCATTGGACTCTGGAGCAGTGGAAAAGTGTTCTCTGTAATGATGAATCTGGCAGTCCGAGGGTCAAATCTGGGTTTGACGGATGCCAAGAGAACGCTACCTGCACCCGTGCACAAAGCGAGGACCATACAGAAATGGTTTGTCGAGACCGCAGTGGAAAAACTTGACTGGTCTACACAGATCCCTGACCTCAACCCCATTGATCACCTTGGAATGAATTGGAACCGAGACTGAAAAAGGCCTAATCGCCCAACATCAGTTCCCGACCTCACTAATGCTCATGGCTAAATGGAAGCAATGTTCCAACATCTAGTGGGAAGCCTTCCCAGAAGAGTGGAGGCTGTTATAGCCGCAAAGAGGGGACCAACTCCATATTAATGCCCATGATTTCGACAAGCAGTTTTCCACATACTTTTGGTCATCTGTCTCTCAAACCGCTTTCGCACTCTGATATGTGTTTAAATACAGTATGTCAGGTCTACATGGGGACAGTGTTGTATGAGTGCAATATGTATGTACATATAACTAATATACTATCTGTGTACCGTATACATGTATATGTGTCAAGTAATTTTGTAATCAATGTTCATAAATTCCAAGTATCTTTATCTGTCTGATATCCAGAGGTTCTAAAGTTCTGATCTTGAATAAAACAGACAGAATTCCCAGCTCACAATTGATCAGATCCAAATTTATTTGCGAGAGCTCTCAAGTTTTTACAAGTACATTCCTTTTTATATCATCCTAAACTACGCACATACATACACACCAACATAGGGATTTTCTCATGAGTCTCACCACAGTTTATAACCACTCAGCTGACAGTTCCAGGCTCCACCAGACACTAGAACACTGGAGGAGCTCTCCCTGTCCTCTCTTATCTCCACAGATTTACATCCCGGTCGGTTCCAACATAGGTTAATGCACCTCTCCGTTCTCTTTCTACCCCCACATACATTCCTTTCTTCCTAGGTACATGCCAAATAACCCCTTCCTAATGAACAAACATTATTTAATACTACAAGAAAGACAGGGTATAATTCTTGCCAGTTATAGTGCAGTATACCTAATTTAGTCATTATTGATAAAGAAATCCCACAACACTCTTTCCATGATGTAACAATGTGCGTTGAGAGTCGGGAACCAAGTTCAGGGAGCGAGTGTTTTAATAAAATAAACGGAACAAACCAAAGGGAGTGATTTATTTAGGGAAGGTAATCAGGGTAGTGATGGAGTCCAGGTGAGTCTGACAACGTGCAGGTGCACGTAACGATGGTGACAGGTGTGCGCCATAACGAGCAGCCTGGTGACCTAGAGGCCAGAGAAGGAGCACACATGACACATGACATAGACAGACCAGATGAATCAAGGTGGAAGCTATGATCCCTTATGCCATCTGTTAAATCCCATTCAATCAGTGTCAATCAGGAGACAGGTTATAGAAGGATCTTTAAGCCTTTAGACAATTGAGACATGAATTTTGTATGCGTGCCATTCAGAGAGTGAATGGGCAAGACTAAATATTTAAATTCCTTTTGAATGGGGTATGGTAGTAGGTGCCAGGCACACCGGTTTGAGTGTGTCAAGAACTGCAAAGTGTGTATCAAGAATGGTCCACCACCCAAAGGACATGCAGCCACCTTGACACAACTGTGGGAAGCATTGGAGTCAACATGGGCCAGCATCTCTGTGGAAAGCTTTTAACACCTTCTAGAGTCCATGCCTTGACAAATTGAGGGTGTTATGAGGGCAAAAGAGGGTACAACTCATTTTTAGGAAGGTGTTCCTAATGTTTTGTACACTCAATGTATATCTGCAGGTATATAAATATAGTTCATACATTACCTACTTACTTAGGCCTTTGTATTCCTTGCGGAACATAGGCCATCAATGAATCTCCTCCATCCCTTTCAGTCTTGTACCCTCCGATCCATGTGTTTCCATATTGTTGATTAACAGTCTGTATAAATATGTCAGGTGTATCTGCATTTGTGTATATATTGCTGGAATACAGTACCAATCAAATGTTTGGACACACCTAGTCATTCAAGGATTTTTCTTTATTTTGACTATTTTCTACATTGTAGAATAATAGTGAAGACATTAAAACTATGAAATAACACATATGGAATCATGTAGTAACCAAAAAAGTGTAAAACAAATCAAAATATATTTTAGAGTTTAGATTCTTCAAAGTAGCCACCCTTGATGACAGCTTTGTACACTCTTGGCATTCCTTCAACCAACTTCAACTGGAATGCTTTTCCAACAGTCTTGAAGGAGTTCCCACATATGCTGAGCACTTGTTGGATGCTTTTCCTTCACTCTGCAGTCCAACACAAATTTGGACTCATCAGAACAAAGGACACATTTCCACCGGTCTAATGTCCATTGCTTGTGTTTCTTGGCCCAAGCTAGTCTCTTCTTATTATTGGTGTCCTTTAGTAGTGGTTTCTTTGCAGCAATTTGACCATTTTGCCCTGTTTATCAAAAGTGTTGGAAAAACTGACTGGCTTTCTTGATGTCTATAGTATTCTCTCTGGTATGCAATCTGGTTTCCGCTCAGGTTATGGATGTGTCACTGCAACCTTAAAGTTCCTCAATGATGTCACCATTGCCCTTGATTCTAAGCAATGTTGTGCTGCTATTTTTATTGACTTGGCCAAAGCTTTTGATATGGTAGACCATTATATTCTTGTGGGCCGGCTAAGCAGTATTGGTGTCGCTGAAGGGTCTTTGTTCTGGAATGATAACTACCTCTCTCAAAGAGTGCAGTGTATAAAGTCAGAAAATCTGCTGTCTCAGCCACTGCCTGTCACCAAGCGAGTACCCCAAGGCTCAATCTTAGGCCCCACGCTCTTCTCAATTTACATCATCAACATAGCTCAGGCAGTAGGAAGCTCTCTCATCCATTTATATGCAGATGATACAGTCTTATACTCAGCTGGCCCCTCCCTCAAATGTTGTGTTAAATACTCTACAACAAAGTTTTCTTAGTGTCCAACAAGCTTTCTCTACCCTTAACCTTGTTCTGAACACCTCCAAAACAAAGGTCATGTAGTTTCGTAAGAAGAATGCCCCTCTCTCCACTGGTGTGATTACTACCTCTGATGATTTAAAGCTCGAGGTAGTCATCTCATACAAATATTTGGGAGTAAGGCTAGACTGTACACTGTCCTTCTCTCAGCACATATCAAAGCTGCAGGTTTAAGTTAAATCAAGACTTGGTTTCCTCTATCGTAATCGCTGCTCTTTCACCCCAGCTGCCAAACTAACCCTGATTCAGATGACCATCCAACCCATTCTAGATTACGATGACATAATTTATAGATCGGCAGGTAAGGGTGCTCTCGAGTGGCTAGATGTTCTTTACCATTCGGCCATCAGATTTGCCACCAATGCTCCTTATAGGACACATCACTGCTCTGTAAACTGATCATATCTGTATACCCATCGCAGGACCCACTGGTTGATGCTTATTTATAAAACCCTCTTTTTTTAACCTTTATTTAACCTTTATTTAACCAGGCAAGTCAGTTAAGAACACATTCTTATTTTCAATGACGGCCTGGGAACAGTGGGTTAACTGCCTGTTCATGGGCAGAACGACAGATTTGTACCTTGTCGGCTCGGGGGTTTGAACTCACAACCTTCCGGTTACTAGTCCAACACTCTAACCACTAGGCTACCCTGCCGCCGCCTCTTAGGCCTCCCTCCCCCTTATCTGAGATATCTACTGTAGCCCTCATCCTCCACATACAACACCCGTTCTGACAGTCACATTCTGAGGTCCCCAAAGCACACACATTCCTAGGCCACTCATCTGTTCAGTTCACTGCAGCTCGCGACTGGAACGAACTGCAACAAAATACTCAAACTGGACAGTTTTATCTCGATCTCTTCATTCAAAGACTCAATCATGGACACTCTTACTGACAGTTGTGGCTGCTTTGCGTGATGTATTGTTGTCTCTACCTTCTTGCCCTTTGTGCTGTTGCCTGTGCCCAATAATGTTTGTACCATGTTTTGCGCTGTTACAATGTTGTGTTGCTACCATGTTTTGTCATGTTATGTTGCTACCATAATGTGTTGTCATGTTTGCTTTCCTTGCTATGTTGTCTTAGATCTATGTTTATGTAGTGTTGTGTTGTCTCTCTTGTTGTGTGTTTTGTCCTATATTTATATTTAATTTATTTTTGTATTTTTAATCCCAGGCCCCATCTCTGCAGGAGGCCTTTTGCCAATTGGCAGGCCGTCATTGTAAATAAGAATTTGTACTTAACTGACTTGCCCAGTTAAATAAAGGTTAAATAAAATAAAATAAAATATTGGTTGATTCACGCTCCTCTGAACAGTTGATGTTACTTGAACTTTGTGAAGAATTTATTTGGCCTGCAATTTCTGATGTGCAGTTAACTCAAGTGAACCTAACCTCTGCAGCAGAGGTAACTCTGGATCTTCCATTCCTGTGGCGGTCATCGTGAGAGCAAGTTTCATCATAGCGCTTGGTTTTTGCGACTGCACTTGTAGAAACTTTCAAAGTTTTTGATATTTTCTGGATTGACTGACCTTCATGTCTTAAAGTAGTGGACTGTTTGTCTTTGCTTAGAGCTGTTCTTGACATAAGATGGACTTGGTCTTTTACCAAATAGGGCTAAAGAGTCTCGATAATGAAACACTTTAAATTCAATTGAAGTAAGTTCAATTGAAGTTCAATTGAAGTAAATGAACCAAGTAGACCAGACCCAGCTGCTATCACATTAGGGTTTATGAGAGAGCCATCCCTTTAGTTACACAGGAACTGACAATTTTCCCCCCTAATGGTAAACATCCTGCATGAACTCATCATTCATCTTTGGTCACCACCTTTCAAAGCATGTTGCGTTATGGGGACAAAATGCAGCTGCTTGAACACAGCCATTTGCTTAGTATGGTCAGATGTTGAATATCAGTTCTACCCGCCTAAAATTGCAGATAAATATTGCCGTAGATGCTGGATAATAGGATGCCTCCGGTTTAATGTTCTCCTTTGGGCAAGAGTTTGTATATTACTCATTGACATATTGCTGGTGGATGTGTTATTCTCAGATTTCCTGGTGTTCATTTTGTCTGCTATAGGGTGCATGAGTGTATGGTACATTGGCCACACAACTGAAAGACTGGTATGGCATTGCCAATTACAGAACATTACCCAACAGCTTAACTTGATTGGACTTAGATTTATTTGGATGATTACATGTTTAAAAGGTTACAGCCTGACTGCTTGTTCTCCAGCAGTACTCGTCTGTAGTCGGGAAGTCCAGGCCCCCCCCCCCCAGTTGATCACGTTTCCAGAGGTGAAGTTTGTCTGGTTAGTCTACCTCTGGATCTCACAGGGAGACAGCATGTTGTCATCCGTCAGCAGGCCAACGAACGACTGCTGCCGGGCGAAAAGCCTAGCAAACTCAGCCTGCTCCTGAAACGTGTTCAGTAATAGAATGCCTTCTTGTTTGTGGGCTTCCAAATGGCACAGCACTCTAAGGCACTGCATCTCAGCACAAAAGGTGTCCCTGGTTCAAATCCAGGCTGTATCACATCTGGTTGTCATTGGGTTTGGCTATCATTGTAAATAAGAATTTGTTCTTAACTGACTTGCCTAGTGAAATAAAGGTTACATTAAAATAAGTGTTATTTTCAGTGTTTAATGCTTTATTTCATTAGAGCATTACCTTGTGGCCAAAAGTAACACTGTATGGGGAATAGTGTTTAATTTAAACCAGCCATGGTTTTTCCTTTTATTGGCTTCAGATTGGAGGAATTTCCTGGTGCTGGTTTTGCCGTCCAACCACAGCTGTCCAAGGCCCAGATAGAGTGCCAGGTGTTCAAATCAAATCAAATGTTATTTGTCACATACACATGGTTAGCAGATGTTAATGCGAGTGTAGCGAAAAGCTTGTGCTTCTAGTTCCGACAATGCAGTAATAACCAACAAGTAATCTAACTAACAATACCAAAACTACTGTCTTATACACAGTGTAAGAGGATAAAGAATATGTACATAAGGATATATGAATGAGTGATGGTACAGTGCAGCATAGGCAAGATACAGTAGATGATATCGAGTACAGTATATACATATGAGATGAGTATGTAAACAAAGTGGCATAGTTAAAGTGGCTAGTGATACATGTATTACATAAGGATGCAGTCGATGATAGAGTACAGTATATACGTATGCATATGAGATGAATAATGTAGGGTAAGTAACATTATATAAGGTAGCATTGTTTAAAGTGGCTAGTGATATATTTACATAATTTCCTATCAATTCCCATTATTAAAGTGGCTGGAGTTGAGTCAGTGTCATTGTCAGTGTGTTGGCAGCAGCCACTCAATGTTAGTGGTGGCTGTTTAACAGTCTGATGGCCTTGAGATAGCTGTTTTTCAGTCTCTCGGTCCCAGCTTTGATGCACCTGTACTGACCTCGCCTTCTGGATGATCTTTATGGCCTTCCTGTAACATCGGGTGGTGTAGGTGTCCTGGAGGGCAGGTAGTTTGCCCCCGGTGATGCGTTGTGCAGACCTCACTACCCTCTGGAGAGCCTTACGGTTGTGGGCGGAGCAGTTGCCGTACCAGGCGGTGATACAGCCCGACAGGATGCTCTCGATTGTGCATCTGTAGAAGTTTGTGAGTGCTTTTGGTGACAAGCCGAATTTCTTCAGCCTCCTGAGGTTGAAGAGGCGCTGCTGCGCCTTCTTCACGATGCTGTCTGTGTGTTGAGGGTGTAGTCCTGGCCAACAAAGATAGTGGCGCTGTTCTTGGAAAGTTGTTTGATCTCGCCTACCGCCGTCCTCTTGAAGATGACAAAAGCGTCATCTTTAGTAGGTGTGACGAGGGAGAACAGGATGTGGTTCCTTCTGAGATCCATGAAAAACCCATGAGACACATGTAGAGGGACAGGGAGAAACATGGTGAGAAATGGTTATGGTTCATGCGTCATACCATCCATTTGTTTTAATATATTGAACATTAGTAAAAAAAGAAAAAAAAAAGGTTTGGTTTCAGTGTGTGAGTTCTCTAGAGGTCATTAGTCTCACATGAGCTGTGTTGGTCTCTTGTGGAAAGGTCAACATTTTACCTGAGAGTTACGCAGAAAGATTCTGAACAAGTTTTTCCTGATCAAAACATCTTTAATTTTTTAATCACCTTTAGTCTATGTACATACCACAAACATAGAAAACTGCTACAAAGTTTTACTCTAGCAAGAGTTCAAATAACAAACGAAAGCCCCAACATTACAAAATAAGTTTGTATTATTTACTGTCACATTTCATTACTGTTATCAGTGATTATCTTACCACAAGCACTAGTAGGAATTTCTCCATTGGGTAAGGATAATTGTAATTAATGTCAATGAACTGTGTCATGCACTGCAGAACAGAGAGGAGGAATATTAGTTTGGTCAGGTATAAGTAGTAATGACAGTAGTGATTAAGGAGAGTGAGGACAGGTGTGGAGGCTGATTGGCAATGAGTAGCAGCTGGTGCACGTTGAGGTAATAGAGGATCTGCGTTCAAGGCAGATAGTTGAGAGTTATGTTCAAGTCTCGTCCATAGAGTTAGTTAGAGGACCCATCTTTGTATGTTTCAGTATGGTGTCTGTGAGAACAAGGGCAGTGCCATTGATGCCATCTCATTTTTTAAGTTGTACCTTTTCTTCTTCTTTTGTATTTGAAAAAAGCATAAAGCTAATATTGGTGGTGGAAGCCCCCGATGACAATGTCCATACAAAAATGGTTTATATCCATGATGAGTCCTATAAGTTCATTATTAACTCCATCAATTACCTTTTTCTGTTGCATAGCCTGCCCTGTATGCTATTAATCTTCTACTTGCCGTAGAACCGGTGCATATCTGTAATGAGTTTACCCTTCCCAAATCCTAACTTTTTAAACACTACGGCGAAAAATGCTAAACTGACTTCAGTGCTTAGGATACACTTCATCCTGCACATGGGGATATATTGTTTCTCTGTCGATGGATAACAGACGCAGGTACTCCCTGGATGAAGTTAATGGTTTTCCTGAAGGCATACTGTGTCTGCGTCCCAAATCGGGGGGGGGGGGGGTAGTGTTCAAAGACTGTAGTTCTTCTGACTGCCATGGAAGTGTCTAGTCTTCAGAGGTGTACGGATAATCAAATAATAATTATTAGGAGCAAAACTAGGGTACTTGATGCTGTGAAAGTAGTGCACTATATAGGGAATAGGGTGTCATTTGGTACACACCCTATATCAGTCTCTCATCCTGTTTCACTGAAGGCAGAGGAAATTAACAGCTATCCTCGGGTGTGATAGATAGTTTTGACAAACATGGACAAAGCTTTTCTGTTTCCTGAGAGTTGCCGTGTCCGAATAGCCATACTAGCATACTACATGCTTAAACTGCTAACAATGTACTCATCTTCGTATACTATTTAACAAGCACCCTTTAGTGGCTCTTTACTGGCTTAGTAAGTGGGGCGGGGTTGAGCGCGGGTGGATTTTTCCAAATTCAACAGACATCCATCCCTAATAATAACTCATTTCCAATTTGATTAATTAATCTAACCTCTGAATAGAATAGGAATGGAGTTATAGGCCTATTCAGGCTGGTTTAGGCAGACTATCACATTCAATATATACTGTAGTCTATATACATGTAGCCCTTTATCCTATTTAAAAAGGACTGAAGGGAGAAACAGATAATTATGTCCCATTTCAACATATTCATTAATGAAACCAAAGTGTATATATAAATTAAATAATATCCTAGTACACACACCAAAACTTTTCAAACGTTAAAATCAGAAGGCCAGTGCACAGACAATCGTGGACAGTTGGGTGCATGGTCAATTCAGAACCGCTGGACAGCAACATAATAAACTAAAACACTGGGAAGGAGATCAGAATGACTGCTGAGGCTAAATCCAGGAGTTTGGGAAACCCTGGCCTAGCCTGCAAAACTAAAAAATCCATATGTTCAAATCAAAAGGCCTGATTAACATGACATCAGTAATGCAGCCACATCCCGAGTCCCTGGTGCAGACACATTCAGAAATCAAAAGAGGGTTTAGTGTTCAGTTTAAAAGCTCTGTCGAAAACCAAGAGAACAAAACACACTTTTCAATGAGAAAACAGAAATCCACTTTAGGTTAAAAAAATACTTTTGTTTTCAAAGATGTACGCAAAAGGCTACTCGTTATCATTTTAAGGATATTTTTTTAGTTAGCCTACATTTGAACAACACCGCAGAAGCTTTGCTTTTCGTCATCTTCCCAATTATGTAGCCTAGATTTGTCGTTCGGTTTCTTGAAGAGAACTAGGGCCAATCATTCGCAGCCCACCTCCAATGCACTGAGGTGTGCATCGAATTCTACTAGATGAAGACCCGAAATGAGTATAACATCCTGGCATTTAAACTATACTTGATTTCCAAAAATCCACACACTGTAAAACATATTTTTGCATACTGAGAATACGCCATGCGCGATTACGTAGCTTCCCACTATAAACAAAACATAAACAAACACACACACACACAATCACATGCCTGCACACACCATCTTGGTTGTCCATCGAAGACAATGATAACGGTGCTCCCCTTGGGGACGGGGATAGGGGAGGGGTGGGTTTGACCTTTTGGTGCTCGTGTCACTTCATCTGGCTGTGGAGACCGATGCTAGCTGTGTTGGGAGTCAGATTGCATTATCCCAGCTGCATATTGGGGTGCGTCTCTGGGTGCGTCTGTTGCATCTCCTTTGTAAGATAGTGTCTTCCAGGTGCTGAACCCCTCTGGCACAGGTATACTGCCAGGTGCACCTGACCAGTGCTAGGGTTTCCAGGTTGGAGCGATTTAAGTCACAGCCCTTCAGCAGGTCCTTGCTGTGGTCTTTGAAGTATTTTTTCTGACCTCTAGAAGAGCGTTTGGCTGCATCGAGTTGGCGCTAGAGAACTCAGCGGGGGAGGCAGTGACCAGGCATGCACATCACGTGGCCGAGCCAGTGAAGGTGTCATTTAACCTAAATAGTGTGGGAGCATGGAGGGGACAGGGCACCACCGAGATTGATGAAATGGGGTACCATTTTGAGTGGGGGATGTAGATGAGACTTGAGCAATTATTTCTGTCTTCTGTTCTGGGTATTGTCTTGGAGGCTGACAGAGAGGTAGAAGGAGGAGAGCAGAGGTGTGTTCAACAAGGATTTGGTTTGTGAACGTTCATTTCAAACTATGTTTGTTATTAACAGAGTTTGTTGAACGTTTTTAATGTTACATTTCTGTTAGTTTCTTTTGGCAAAACTGAAGTGGATGTAGCAAGAGGAGCAGCTGTGCTTGCTGGAGCAATTGTGGAAGATTTTTTTAGATTTTGTTCCCGTTCCTATTGAAGCTGTCACGGCCTGAAAAGAAAATCAGATTTTTTTAAATATATTATTTTATTATTATTATTATTATTATTTTTCTATGTATATTTTTTTCCGGATACACGAAGGAGATGAGTGGAAGACAGCCTTTAACTTCTTGGCGCACCCATCCCGTTAGCGGTATCATTTCTTCAACATCCGTTGAATTGCAGAGTGCCAAATTCAAATTCAATTACAAAAAAGATTACATTTTCATGAAATCACAAGTGCAATGTAGCAAATCACAGTTTAGCTTGTTGTTAATCCACCTGGCGTGTCAGATTTCAAAAAAGCTTTTTGGAGAAAGCTATCCAAGCGTTTATGTTAGGACACCTCTCTCAGCAGACAAAACATTGCAAACAGCTAGCAGCAAAGTAGACTGGTCACGAAAGTCAGAAAAGCAATAAAATGAATCGCTTACCTTTGATGATCTTCCGATGTTTGCACTCACGAGACTCCCAGTTACACAATAAATGTTTCTTTTGTTCCATAAAGATTATTTTTAAATCCAAAAACCTCCATTTGGTTGGCGCGTTATGTTCAGAAATCCACAGGCTCGAGCGGTCACGATGGGGCAGAGGAAAAAAGTATCCGTAAAGTTCGTAGAAACATGTCAAACGTTTTTTATAATCAATCCTCAGGTTGTTTTTACAATAAATAATCGATAATATTTAAACCGGACCATAGCTTTTTCAATAGGAGTGAGAGAGAAAATGTCTGTTCCAAGCTGCTCATGCATGCAAAACTCTGCTGGCACCCAGCCATCCAATAACGCGATGTGATGTTTCTCGCAAATTTTTTCAGAATAAGTGCCTGAAACTACGTCTAAAGACTGGTCACACCACGTGGAAGCCATAGGAAAAGGAATCTGGTTGATATCCCTTTAAATGGAGGGAAGACATGCAATGGAACAGAGAGGTTTCAGGAAAAACAGAACTTCCTGGTTGGATTTTCCTCAGGTTTCACCTGCAATATTTTGACAGTTTTGGAAACTTTAGAGTGTTTTCTATCCTAATCTGACAATTATATGCATATTCTAGATTCTGGTCCTGAGAAATATGCAGTTTCATTTGGGTACGTTTTTCATCCAAACATCAAAATGTTTGGACTCACCAACGCCCCCGCTGTCTTCCAGGTTGTGGTAAACAATGTGCTCCGGGACATGCGAAACTGTTTCGTGTTGGTCTACCTTGACGACATCCTGTTTTTTTCCAGGTCTGCCCAAGACCACATTCTTCATGTCAGACAAGTCCTTCAGCGCCTCCTGGAGAACTAATTGTTTGTGAAAGCCGAGAAGTGTGAGTTCCACCGCTCTATAATCTCCTTTCTGGGATATGTCATCGCTGATGGAAATGTCCAAATGGATCCTGAAAAAGTGAAAGCAGTGGTAGTGGCCTGAATCTACATCCAGGGTGCAGTTACAACGTTTCCTGGGTTCGCTAACTTCTACCGCCATTTCATTCGGGGCTACGGCACCCTGGCGGCCCCCCTCTCGGCACTCACATCTCCGAAAGTACTGTTCACATGGTCTCCAGCGGTCGACAGAGCCTTCTGATGTTTGAGTGGAGGCCCTGTCCCATCGATCTGCCCAGGACCAGAACCTCCAACCCTGTGCCTTTCTGTCCCATCTTCTCAATCCTGCGGAGAGGAACTACGCCGTAGGCAACCGAGAACTCCTGGCGGTCAAGATGGCGTTGGAAGAGTGGGGGCACTGGATGGAAGGATCAAAACAGCCATTCTTGGTCTGGACCGACCATAAGAATTTGGAATATCTCCGTACAGCCCAGCGCCTTAACTTCAGGGCCGGTTGGCTTTATTGTTTACAGGATTCAACTTCACCATTTCGTACCGCCCAGGGTCCAAAAATGTGAAGCCTGATGCCCTCTCCCGCCTATACAGTTCCTCTGCCACACCCTCAGTCTCCGAAACGATTCTCCCTACCTCATGCCTTGCGGCATCAGTGGATTAGGCTATCGAAACCTTGGTCCGCAAGGCACAACGTTCCCAGCCTGAACCTGAAGGGGGCCCGGCTAACCGGTTGTTTGTCCCTAACTCAGTCCGGTCCCGGGTCCTGAAATGGGCTCATTCCTCCATTCCTCCTGACATATCATCCAGGTTCCCGCCGTACCCTAGCCTTCCTCCGGCACGTTTTTGGTAGCCCACAATGGTTCCTGATGTCTCAGCCTTCGTCACCAAGTGCACAGTGTGTGCTCAGAACAAGACTCCATGGCAAACTCCTTCTGGCCTCCTTCAGCCACAACCTGTCCCATAGCTCTCTGGACTTTGTCACTGGGCTCCCTCCGTCTGATGGCAACACCGTCATGCTGATGGTAGTGGACCGGTTCTCCAAGACTGCCCATTTCAGCCCTCTCCCCAAACTTCCCTCTGCCAAGGAGACGGCCCAGCTTATGGTTCAGCACGTATTCCAGATCCGTGGACATGGTCTCCGACCGAGATCCTCAGTTCTCGTCTCAGTTCTGGAAGGCATTCTGCACCCTTATTGGGTCGTCGGCCAGCCTGTCCTCCGGATTCCATCCCCAATCCAACGGGCAGTTGCTGCGAGCTTACCAGGACCTAGAAACCACCCTAAGATGCCTGGTCTCAAACAACCCCACTACCTGGAGCCGACAACTGGTCTGGATGGAGTATGCCCGGAACACCCTTCCCTGTTCAGCCACGGGACTCTCTCCTTTTGAGTGAACTATGGGGTATCAACCTCCACTCTTCCCAGAACAAGAGCAGGAGGTCAATGTACCCTCGGCCCAGATGTTTGTCGGCCGCTTTTCAACATACCTGGAGAAGAGTGGCAGGTATTGTCGACAAGCAGACTGCCGCCGGACTCCAGGTCCCCGCTACCGCATTGGGTGGAGGGTATGGCTTTCCACTCGGGACGTGCACCTTCGGGTGGGGTCCTGCAAACTGCCCCTCCCCCGCCCCATTTCATTGGTCCTTTGTTCCGCCTTGTGTTGCTCCGTAGTAACCCGACTTTCCATGTGTCTAGAATTTTAGCCTGTCTCACTGATCTTTGCCTTCTGTTCCCAGACCTACCCCCCCCCCCCCAACATTTGTTGTGTAACGGGGAGTCTCGTGAGTGAAAACATCCGAAGATCATCAACTCCATTAATTAATTTGATTGCTTTTCTGATTTTTGTCACCTAGCTACTTAATGCTTAGTGTACATAATGTTTTGTTATGCTATTGATAAACTTACACAAATGCTTGGATTGCTTTCGCTGTAAAGCATCATTTCAAAATCTGAGACGACAGGTGGATTAACAAAAGGCTAAGCTGTGTTTTGCAATATTGCACTTGTGATTTCATGAATCTGAATATTTTTTTGTAATATTATTTGACTGTGGCGCTATGCTATTCAGCGGTTGCTGACGAAAATGATCCCGCTAACGGGATGGGTAGCGTCAAGAAGTTAAAGATCCTCTGCACTGTAAACCTTGGTAATCTTCCTGTCAATAGGCTACTGATGCCATCTACTGGCAAATGTTGCATTGCAATTGTGCAGTAAATCATCAACCCCAATGAATAACAGATTACTCAAGATTGTTTAGTGTTCTCAGCTGAAAGACAGAGCTAACAGATTCTTATTTTTCTTTGTTCCAGATACTGTGTAAGGACCTGGCTCCTCTAATGTCTCATAGAGGTGGACCCATTGAAAATAGGGTGTTGGCCTCTCTGTGGATGATGGCCAACCAGGAAACTTTCAGGGGAGTGGTGGACCAGTTCAACCTCAGTAAAGGAACATCGCATCACCACTTCCTTCAAGTGGTAACAGGCCTGTAGAGTGAAGTGAAGTGGAAGTGTGAAGTGAAGTGGCCTTCTGTGAAGTAAAGTGGCCTTCTGTAGAGCAGCTGCCAGTGGCTGCATTTGAGAGAAAGACGGGATTCCCTAGGGTGATTGGGTGTATAGATGGCATCAGTGGACCGTCCAACAACAGGGATGCCTACATAAGCAGAAAGAGCCATGCCAGCTTCCAACTCCAGGCAGTGTGCGACAGCCAGCTCATTTTTACAAACATCTATACAGGGAATGCTGGTTCTGTGCACGATGCCAGAGTGTACAGGACCAGCGACCTCAAGTCCCAACTGGAGACCAACCCAATTCCATCTGCTCTGGGATTCTGCATAATCCCTGAGCGTGGACTTAATTGTCCCATTCAGAAACAACGGCCACCTTGAAGAGGAACAAAAGCATTTCAACCAGGTCCACAGTTCAACACGTGGACACATTGAGAGGGCGTTTGGGATACTCAAGTGGAGGAGACTCCTACATTTGGACATGCGCCTTCTAAACCAAGTACCATGGAATTGCCAGTGCATGTGTTCTCCACAACATGGTCCTGATCCATGAAGGGATAAAAGAGGAAATACCAGTGCATGTGTTCTCCACAACATGGTCCTGATCCATGAAGGGATAAAAGAGGAAATACCAGTGCATGTGTTCTCCACAACATGGTCCTGATCCATGAAGGGATAAAAGAGGAAATACCAGTGCATGTGTTCTCCACAACATGGTCCTGATCCATGAAGGGATAAAAGAGGAAATACCAGTGCATGTGTTCTCCACAACATGGTCCTGATCCATGAAGGGATAAAAGAGGAAATACCAGTGCATGTGTTCTCCACAACATGGTCCTGATCCATGAAGGGATAAAAGAGGAAATACCAGTGCATGTGTTCTCCACAACATGGTCCTGATCCATGAAGGGATAAAAGAGGAAATACCAGTGCATGTTTTCTCCACAACATGGTCCTGATCCATAAAGGGATAAAAGAGGAAATACCAGTGCATGTGTTCTCCACAACATGGTCCTGATCCATGAAGGGATAAAAGAGGAAATACCAGTGCATGTTTTCTCCACAACATGGTCCTGATCCATAAAGGGATAAAAGAGGAAATACCAGTGGAGACCCCCATTGACTTTGCCCCTGCCCCAGACCCCCAATGGGCAGCTGTCCTTCAATCACACACACACACAAATACCCAACCACACGTGTATTTATGTGTTTGTGTTATTTGTGTTATTTAAGTTTCCAATTAATAAAACATGTTCCAAAACTATTTGTTATTAACGATTTCAGTTAAACATGCAATCAAGGAAAATCTCTGGATAATTCATTATTAGGGTACAATTAAACAATAAATAAATAGATAGATTCAGGCTACTATTATTTGAAATTCTGGAGTGCAGCGGTAAACTGTTAAAGAATTGTAACGGCTTTCCTCTTCCTCTTCTGAGGAGGAGTAAGCAAGGATCGGACCAAAGTGCTAATTGTTCATCTTGGTTTTTAATTAGAATAATGAACACTGAACAAAACAATAAACAACAACGTGAAAAAACAAAACCGAAACAGTTCCGTGTGTAAGAAAAAACTGACACGTAAAATAACTCCACTCAGAAGTGAAACCAGGTTACCTAAGTATGGTTCTCAATCAGGGACAACGATGACAGCTGCCTCTGATTGAGAACCATACCAGGCCAAACACAGAAATCCCAAAACATAGAAAAAGGAACATAGACAACCCAAACAACTCACGCCCTGATCATACTAAAACAAAGACATAACAAAATAACTAAGGTCAGAACGTGACAAGAATATCGTTCCTCTCACACTGCTTGAACTGTCTGTTTCTGAAGTGTGATGATATTGTCCAGTTCTGCCTCAAGCATCACCTTTGGTCTCCTTTTTGGGTTGAGAGTGGGGAGTGGTGTTGGCATGAGAGTTATAAGGTACTGTAGCAGAGGGAGAGGGTGAGAGTGCATCAAGTGTTACTGTAGTGTGCTGTGTGTGGGGTGTTTGCAGAGGTGCTGTGTTGAGTGACAGTGTAATTCGTATTGTGTGCTGTATGTTGTGTGTGTAGTGATGTTGGGGTTGCTGTGGGATGTGAGTGTTGTGGGTAACAGTGTGAGTGTTGTGTGTGGGAAAATATGATATAATGACTGCGGGGATCACCAGAGAGGACCTCCTTCATGATGGAGTAGAACTCCCACTTCCTTCTCCCCTGCCCCATCTTCTGATGACCATCAAGGATAGCCTTGTACCAGAGATGAGGAATCTTAGGGTGATCTCCAGGTCCTGGTTAGCTTTCTCCGACTGACAGTTCGATTGGGGATGGAATCCGGAGGATAGGCTGGCCGACGCCCCAATAAGGGTGCAGAACGCCTTCCAAAACTGAGATGAGAATTGAGGACTCCGGTCGGAAACCAAATCCACCGGGAGTCCATGGAACCGGAAGACGTGCATCACAAGGACAGGTGAAACTGATCAGGGTGTGACAGAAGCAGCAGGTAAGGTAAGAGAGATTTTGAGGGTGTGGGGGGAGTCCATAAGAGGAGTAGCATGGTGGAGGGGGAGCAGATAGCTGACTAGTGGTGGCTATTCAGCAGCCTGATGGTCTGAGGGTAGAAACTATTGGCCAGTCTTTCAGTTTTTGCCATGATTCTCCTGTACTGCCCACGTCTGAGTGTTTGAAGTAGGGAGAACATGGCATGGCTTGGATGGCTGGGGTCCCTGAGGATCATCTTGGCATTCCTGCAACACCTGCTGTTGTAGTTGTCATGTGGGGCAGGCAGTGTGCACCCAGTGGTGCGTTCGGCTGCACGTTTCACCCACTGAAGAGCCTTGCAGTCCGCGGCGATGGAGTTGCCGTGCCAGGCTGTGATGCAGCCTGACAGTATGCTCTCGATTATGCTCCTAAAATCGTTCATGGGCCATGAGGGCTGGCCTTCTTTGCAGATGGGGGATGAGGTGGAGCAAAAATCCTGCGCAGGGAGTGGATTAAGGTGAGGGTATAAGTGCACAGTCCCTACACCCACCATCTTCACTCCAGCCAGACAGACTACTGCTTATTACAGCAGACTAGTCTGTTTATTACAACATCCCACTGCTGATGTAGAATTTTTTTAAACACAAAATGACTGTGGAATGAATTCACATCAAGCCAAATATTGCCACAGAACATTAATAACTGCAATTGAATAGGCAGAAAACACAGTTCAGGATTTAATAAGAAAATTACGAGGGATGAATGTTCTCTAAACTTCGTGTGTAGTATTAGAATCCTCAGTGGTGTTTCTGTATCAACATCTGGGAATAAAATGTGAGTATTGGGATATATGACCCGTGGTTGTTGTTTTTCTACTGTTAAACCTTCCAGAGGTCTACATAGGATCAGTTATAGCTATGGTTATAGCTATGGTTTTACATGGCTTCTTCTCAGACAAGAATGTTTGGCAACGAAAATTATCTTAGTATGGTCTCAGATGTTGAAAATCAATCCTATCCACACAAACACACGCACACATACACACACACACACACGTTATCTGAGATTGCAGATAGTGTGTAAATAATGGTGTTAGATGCTGGATAATAGGATGCCTCCTGTGAAACGTTCTGCTTTGGGCAACAGTTTTCACTCTCATATTACCATATTGCGCGCGCATGTGTGTGTGATATTCTCATATTATCAGATTGCTGGTGTTAATTTTAGATTGTTATTTTTTGCTGCAGGGTGCAGCAGGTTGTGTGTGTGTGTAGGGCATGGGTGAACGCTGATCTACAAAATTAGATATCACAGTGCATATCTTCAGGACGGTATTAAGTTGTAACAACATCAGTAACATTGTGAAACACACTGGCTTCCATCCTGCCTTTGCACTAATGTTTAATTTCACGCCTTAGAGCAGCTCTTACATCCGTAGCAAGGTTATATTTATCCTAGCATGATAGAACCACTGACAGCTAAATCACGCAACCGAAACAGTACGTACTGTATGCTCACTGTTTATTTACATTGCCCGTTTCTTATGGTATACTGTCAGCACAACTAAAAATAAGCTTTTTGAAGTTGACTGAGAACACATTCTCATGTACAGCACTGACCTGGGGAATAGTTACAGGGGGGAAGAGAGGGGATGAATGAGTCAATTGGAAGCTGGGGATGATTAGGTGGCTATGATGGTATGAGGGCCAGATTGGGAATTTAGCCAGGACACCAGGGTTAACACCCTTACTTTTACGACAAGTGCCATAGGATCTTTAGTGACCACAGAGAGTCAGGACACCCGTTTGACGTTCAATCCAAAAGACGGCACGCTACACAGGGCAATGCCTTGTTGGTGTGTGTGAGGGACAGAGCTGAATACTTGTCTTCTACTAGTTTCCTCATTCATTTCTATCATAAGCAGTTATGACACTAAAAGGAAACAGGTTTATTATGCAAACACGACAGGCATTATTGACCTAAACAGGTATTATTATTCACCAGTTCCCTTACTCATAGAAATATAGACTCAGTCACACAAGAGGAAACATCAGCATAATAGACAACTAGAACATATCTTAATTTTTTGTTGTTGATTTCATCAATAAATTATTCCTAAACTGGGAATTTCACATCAGGGTTTTCATTAATACTGTATATACAGTGCCTTGCGAAAGTATTCGGCCCCCTTGAACTTTGCGACCTTTTGCCACATTTCAGGCTTCAAACATAAAGATATAAAACTGTATTTTTTTGGTGAAGAATCAACAACAAGTGGGACACAATCATGAAGTGGAATGACATTTATTGGATATTTCTAACTTTTTTAACAAATCAAAAACTGAAAAATTGGGCGTGCAAAATTATTCAGCCCCTTTACTTTCAGTGCAGCAAACTCTCTCCAGAAGTTCAGTGAGGATCTCTGAATGATCAAATGTTGACCTTAATGACTAATGATGATAAATACAATCCACCTGTGTGTAATCAAGTCTCCGTATAAATGCACCTGCACTGTGATAGTCTCAGAGGTCCGTGAAAAGCGCAGAGAGCATCATGAAGAACAAGGAACACACCAGGCAGGTCTGAGATACTGTTGTGAAGAAGTTTAAAGCCGGATTTGGATACAAAAAGATTTCCCAAGCTTTAAACATCCCAAGGAGCACTGTGCAAGCGATAATATTTAAATGGAAGGAGTATCAGACCACTGCAAATCTACCAAGACCTGGCCGTCCCTTTAAACTTTCAGCTCATACAAGGAGAAGACTGATCAGAGATGCAGCCAAGAGGCCCATGATCACTCTGGATGAATTGCAGAGATCTACAGCTGAGGTGGGAGACTCTGTCCATAGGACAACAATCAGTCGTATATTGCACAAATCTGGCCTTTATGGAAGAGTGGCAAGAAGAAAGCCATTTCTTTAAGATATCCATAAAAAGTGTCGTTTAAAGTTTGCCACAAGCCACCTGGGAGATACACCAAACATGTGGAAGAAGGTACTCTGGTCAGATGAAACCAAAATTTAACTTTTTTGCAACAATGCAAAACGTCATGTTTGGCGTAAAAGCAACACAGCTCATCACCCTGACCACACCATCCCCACTGTCAAACATGGTGGTGGCAGCATCATGGTTTGGGCCTGCTTTTCTTCAGCAGGGACAGGTAAGATGGTTAAAATTGATGGGAAGATGGATGGAGCCAAATACAGGACCATTCTGGAAGAAAACCTGATGGAGTCTGCAAAAGACCTGAGACTGGGACGGAGATTTGTCTTCCAACAAGACAATGATCCAAAACATAAAGCAAAATCTACAATGGAATGGTTCAAAAATAAACATATCCAGGTGTTAGAATGGCCAAGTCAAAGTCCAGACCTGAAACCAATCGAGAATCTGTGGAAAGAACTGAAAACTGCTGTTCACAAATGCTCTCCATCCAACCTCACTGAGCTCGAGCTGTTTTGCAAGGAGGAATGGGAAAAAATGTCAGTCTCTCGATGTGCAAAACTGATAGAGACATACCCCAAGCGACTTACAGATGTAATCACAGCAAAAGGTGGCGCTACAAAGTATTAACTTAAGGGGGCTGAATAATTTTGCACGCCCAATTTTCCTGTTTTTGATTTGTTAAAAAAGTTTGAAATATCCAATAAATGTCGTTCCACTTCATGATTGTGTCCCACTTGTTGTTGATTCTTCACAAAAAAATACAGTTTTATATCTTTATGTTTGAAGCCTGAAATGTGGCAAAAGGTCGCAAAGTTCAAAGGGGCCGAATACTTTCGCAAGGCACTGTATGTCTTGAAGAACATAACAATATAAACAGGTGAACAATAGCAGTCACAAGTTTTTATATAACATTGATAAACTTCCGGCCCTAAGTGCTTTACAAACACTCACAAAACACATTCCTAAAAAGAGCATTATTCCAAGTACATACAACGAACGAAATGGAGATGAGGCTAAAACAACAGAAAATGAATCAAACAAAATCGACAGAACATTTAAAATGTGGAAACTGGTTTGAGCATAAACAAATTAAAAGGTACATTTAAACAGTATGGTCCATTTGGACATTTTAAATAGCCTGCATTATTCACCTGTGCATTTTTAGTTTCCTCATAAACCAGGTTTCCATCCAACCTTTTTATGCGAGTAACCTGTCAGATAAAAAATGTCATGACAGGCCTGATAGAAACAGCACATTTGATGGTAATCATTCCAAATGTTGAAAACACATGCTAGACAAAGTGGGATCTTTTTTTGAGTCTAAATAAATAATGTGAGAAATGACGGTGGAAACGCCTTTATGTGCAAATATCGATACAATAACCATCACAATGGTGTGTGGTCCTCTCATTACGACTAGGGAAAAGCATACAGTTTATTAGGCTACAGATGAAATATGTTATGATGAACTAACTGGTGGTGAAAGTGCATGGTGATGAGCTTGATGCTCCTTTCCAATAATTATTGAAGATCTTATTCTGGTAATATGATGTTCGATGTGATTGGCTGCCGTTTGACTCTTTTGTCCATGATAATCTCATCATGTAGGTTATACCCTAGCTGGGATTTTCTACAAGGAATTTGCCTCCTGAAAAAAAGCTTCTCCCAAGTGGGTGTGTCATCTACTCCCATTGCCTGTTGCACTGCTACTTTGATTCCACCTGGCAATCTGTTCACAGTTTGCCCTGGCCTGTCTCCCCCTGTCTGGTACAGGTACCCCCGCCACACTCTCTCCCCCAAGTTTTCTCTCGCCCCAAGACGTTACATATATTTTTTTATGCTTTATGCTATTTGCCTCATGGCTCCTGTGTGCTTTGTTGACTATGAACTTGCTTGTTTACCCAACCGTGGGACAGAATAAGTTTGTTCCCACACTCGGGACTCTGACTCTCTATTGGTAACACAGACTCTTGGCCTCCCATCCTATTCTAACCACCTCTCGCCAGCTCTGTATTCATGTTACCTGTTGAAATTGTTGTAAAATATGATCTTGTTGCCATCTGATGCACATTCAGATGTCATAAATCAACACTGCAGAGCTCTCCCTGTCCTCTGTCGTACCCTGATTGTATTACTGCTGATGATATCTGGAAATGTGCATGTACACCCTGGCCCATCTATTGTTGCTAACCCAATTCTGACCCACAATTCTGACTTGTGCTCTGATATCTGCTTTGGTGATTTTTGCTTTCGTAAAAGCCTGGGTTTTCAGCACGTTAACACTAGAAGCTTATTACCTAAAATTGATCAATTGAAAGTGTGGGTTCACAGCTCCAATCCAGATGTGTTGGTCTTTACTGAGACGTGGTCAAGAAAGAGTGTTTTGAACACTGATGTTAACCTTTCTGGTTCAAATCATTTTTGGCTAGACAGATCTTCCAAAGCTGGTGGAGTGGCAATCTTAACCAAGGAACACCTTCAGTGCTCGTTTGTCTCCACCATGTCTGTCCCCAAACAATTTCATTTGCATGTTTTAAGCATAAAATATTCAAATAGCTATTTTATTTGACTGTTGCTGGGTGTTATCGTCCACCATCAGCACCGGCCTGTACCCTAAATGCCCTAAGTTCTCTCCTGGCCCCTTACACTAAGTTTGAATTTGTGCTGCTAGGTGACCTAAACTGGGACATGCTTAAACCACCTGACCAAGTCCTAAAGCAATGGGACTACCTAAATCTTTCTCAGATTATTACCAATCCCACAAGGTATGACTCCAAACACCCAGAAAAAGCTACGCTCCTTGATGTTATCCTCACAAATAATCCTGATAGGTATACGTCTGGTGTAATGACTGTGGCCCCTATCATCACCAAGCCT
Organism: Oncorhynchus kisutch; assembly: GCF_002021735.2. Lineage (NCBI taxonomy): Eukaryota > Metazoa > Chordata > Actinopteri > Salmoniformes > Salmonidae > Oncorhynchus > Oncorhynchus kisutch. The sequence goes on from NC_034186.2 coordinate 63,799,117, forward strand.
ATCTCTGAACTTTTTAACCTGTCTCTCCTCTCTGGGGAGGTCCCAATTGCTTGGAAGGCAGCCACAGTGCGTCCTTTATTAAATAGGGGAGATCAAGCTGATCCTAAATGTTATATGCCAATTTCTATTTTGCCCTGTTAATCAAAAGTGTTGGAAAAACTTGTCAATAATCAACTGACTGGCTTTCTTGATGTCTATAGTATTCTCTCTGGTATGCAATCTGGTTTCCGCTCAGTTTATGGATGTGTCCTGCAACCTTAAATGTCCTAAATGATGTCACCATTGCCCTTGAATCTAAGCAATGTTGTGCTCCTATTTTTATTGACTTGGCCAAATCTTTTGATACAGTAGAACAGTGGATCCCAAACATTTTATAGTCTCGTACCCCCTTCAAACATTCAACCTCCAGCTGCGTACCTCCAGGGTCAGCGCACTCTCAAATGTTATTTTTTGCCATCATTGTAAGCCTGCCACACACACTATATGATACATTAACTGTCACAAACCGGGTCATTTTTCTAGAGATTGTGAGGCACCGCTCAAACACTGCAATAAAGTAGGCCATAATCACCGAGATTGTAAACAGATAGAACAGGTTGAGTCAGAGCATCTGACAGTAACTATCGGGGTAATTGAAGACACACATAAAGGAGGCCTTAAGGGGAAGGGACCTAAGAGAGAAGGGAAAAATGGACAGGATCAGACGATAGAACATTTTCCAATTGCGATGAGACAGGACATTTCGCCCGGGAGTGTAAGGTTCCCTGTAAACATTGTGACCGAGTAGGACACAACCACCAAAATTGCAAACATAAGGGGAAGGACAGGCACGACAATCGGGGGAGAAAGAGAGAGGCAGAGACACGAGAGCAAGATCAATGTGAATGCTCGCTGGGGAAACGCTTGGACCTTTAAATTAGGGTTATTTTCTGGGAATTGTCTCGGTAGTACGTGCCGGAGTTAACGACTACAGACAATTATAATAATAGGGTTATCTGCGTCTCCATCATTTCAGTAGTGTTGGTGGTCCAGCGGTTGAATTCTTGCCTACAAAGTGGGAGAATCGGGTTTGAATCCCAGCCTATGCACCAATAGACTAAAATTAATTCTGATTGTAATACAACTATTGATATGTTTTGCCTGGGAGGTTACAGTTAGTGTTTGTTTAAGTTATAAACTGAAGGTTTTAATAGCTTGTTTAGGTTAAATTGAGTGACTAATTCATTCAAAATAATAGCGAAGCTAATTTCGATGCAAGACGGTGTCATGCCTAAATGGTCTGCTGGAATAACCTATTGAGAATGGAGTCGTATTTAAATGACTGAATCAGAGAAGAGACAATTACCTAAATCTAATGAATTCTAAATAATAGCAGAGAGATAATTGCGATAGAGTTGTGCCCATCGAAATGTGTTTTTTATTCTTATGGATTGACCGATTGTCACGATCGTCGTCCTTCTCGGATGAGGAATAGGAAGGATCAGACCAAAACCAGCGTGGTAAGTGTCCATGTTAATTTTAATAAATAAACTGAACACTGCAATAACCAAAAAACAACAAAGAGAGAGTGAACAAAACAAAACAGTTCTGTAAGGTGAAGACACACAAAACAGAAAACCACTACCCACAAACACAGGTGGGAACAGGCTACCTAAGTATGGTTCTCAATCAGAGACAACGATAGACAGCTGCCTCTGATTGGGAACCATACCAGGCCAAACACAGAAATACAAACATTAAATAGGAACTAAGGTCAGGACGTGACACTGATGTCGGATAAATGTTTTGTGATAGTTTCTGGTTATTGTTTTTTTGGTTTGATTGTTTAGGGAACACCAGTGAATTGGAACAGGAAGTTAAGGTATTCTAACATTATAATCTGTTTCCATTACGTGGAACAACGTCAGGTCAGTAAAGGGGATTGCAGGTTGAGTTCATTTTATTTTACAGTGCACATTAATCACAGTTGTGTGTGTCTAATGGCAGGTTATTCCTATCAAGCATTTTGAGAAACTGTTTGCAGACTGAATGGGTTTTAATGTTGCAAAGCAAGCTTGGGCTAAACTAGTCAAGTAGTAGGGGAATTTCATAGATTTAAAGTACAGTATTGTAACCAAGGGTAGCGCATGTTCAATTAAGTACATATAACCATTGAGGAAATTTAAAACTAATGATTGGAGGGAGTACAATGGAATTATCATTATTATTGTGTTTTATTTGTAGTCTACGTTTGGGTTTCTGAATCGGGGTAGTATAATGAAGGCTGAACAAGTGTTTTTTTCTGGGAGAAGGAGTGCTTCATTGTCTCTCTTCGGAAATGTTTTCTGGGGGCTGTAATCTTGAAGGGAGCGAGTTTAGCTAGAGGCATGTTTCTACCAAATTGAAAAGGCCTGGAAATGTTTTGTTTGTTTTTAGACTTTTGGGTTGAGGAGATTTCCATTTTTTCCTAGAGACACGATAACTTAAAGGGGTACACACACATATGGAATATTAGAAGTTTTATTTTCTGAGTTTTAATTAAACACGTGAATTAATTTGATAAAGGGAATGTTCTGGGAATATGGGATACAACATGTAGAACATGTTTGATGGTTTTTCTTTAATTTGTATTATATAGTAAGAAACACTACTGTGAAAGGGTGGTATGACTTTTGACCTCTGTCGTGGCTTTCCTTTGTGGTCTGATCAGCCTCATGGGAGGGCCATTTGGATAATGAATTTTTAATTTGTGATACTGATTTTAAGGTAATTTGTGTAATTGATAATGAATGAATGAGTTTATAGTTCTTTGACATATTTCTAATTTGGCCCGATGAGAAGAAAGAAATGGCATAGCCTTAGATTAATGGTAGACTTGTGTTACGTATTTATAACCTAATCCAAGCCAACAGGACAGGGATATATGACATCTGTGGTGATTCAGGATCATTGAGAGCATTGAGATAACCTTAATCAAACTATGTAATAATATTAGAGATTGCCACCATAGACAGGTGATTTTTCTAAAAATCCATGAGTTCAGACAGGGTGACAGTGAGACATTTAGTTAATATTTGGAAACAACCCATATTTGATACTGACTGTTATTAGAAAGAGCGACAGACAGATAGAAGGAAGGGCAGACGGAGAAGCTCTCCTCGCACTGCTGAGACCTTGATGGTTGGGGAGTAGCCTGAGGAGAGAAGATAGAAGTGACACAGAAAGGGTAGATAACAGTTACTAGGGGAGACAAAAGGGGAATGAAAGCTTAGTTGGTTTCAGGAAATAAGGTGTTAGACACTGAACCATTGCCTAGAAATTATTCGGTACAACAGGCCGAAATTGTAGCATTGACTAGTGCCTGCGAAATAACAAAGAAGAGAAAGGTTACTATTTACACAGACAAGCACATAGGCATTTAAAACCATAAAAAGCAGCACAAATAAATCTTAAAGAAGATAAGACACTTGATAGAGAATTGTTACAGGATAGCCATGAACGAACGCCCCAGGGAGAATTGGACATGTGGAAAATGAAAGGTGCGATCCTACTAGATAATGTCAGACATAAGGATAATTTACTAATCTTACCTGTCATTGTTTAGATATGCAGCATATTGATACATGGGCAGAGCCAGGTATCAACCGGATGGAGGGTACAGGTAATTAGACAACACTTTGGAGCATACGGAGCATACAGAAATATTTGTGCACAGAACAAGCACCAGGGAGACAGAAAGCAGGTTAGAGGAAGGATGGTAGAGCAGGTTAGGAAACACTGCAGGTTAGGAAAGAAGTTGTGGCCTATGTGATAATGAACTACTCATTTGATTTGATTTTTTATAATTGATAAATATAGCATATGGGTAGAAGCGTTCCCAACTTACTTGGTGGACATGATTATGGTAACTAAAATATTAGGTCAAGATATTAGGTTTGGAAGTACAGGAGACAATTCTTAACCTCTCTAGGGTAGGGGGCAGCATTCGGAATTTTGGATGAAAAGCATGCCCAAATTAAACGGCCTGCTACTAGGGCCCAGAATATATGATATGCATATAACTGATAGATTTGGATAGAAAACACTGCAAAGTTTCCAAAACTGTTAAATAGTGTCTGTGAGTATAACATAACTGATTTAGCAGGCAAAAACCTGAGAAAAATCCATTCAGGAAGTAGTTTTTGTTGTTGGTTTTGTAGTTTCTATTCAATGCCATTACAGTATCCATTGACTTAGGACTCCGTTTGCAGTTCCTATGCCTTCCACTAGATGTCAACTGTCTTTAGAAATCGTTTCAGGCTTATATTCTTAGAAATGAAGGAGTAAGACCAATCTGAACGAGTGGACCCTAATGTGACGCAGAGTTTTTTCAGGCACATGTGCATTTCTTGTTTACCTTTTATATTGACAGTTTAAATATTATAGATCATTTAGGCAACAAAAAAACAACCTGAGGATTGAATATAAACATCGTTTGACATGTTTCTATGAACTTTACGGATACAATTTGGATTTTTTTGTCTGATTGTTTTGACTGAGTTTGAGCCTGTGGATTTCTGAAGAAAACGCGTTAACAAAACGGATGTTTTAGGATATAAAGAGACTTCATCGAACAAAAGGAACATTTATTGAGTAAATGAATGTCTTCTGATTGTCACCATATGAAGATCATCAAAGGTAAGGGATTAGTTTGATCTCTACTTATGAGTTTTGTAACGCTTCTTCTTGGCTGGTTACTGTTTATAATAACTGGGCTAGGTATGTTCTGGGCTAGGTATGCTTTTGCCGAAAAGCATTTTATAAATATGACACTGTGGTTGGTTTAACAAGAAGTTAATCTTTAAACCTATGTAAAATATGTTTTGTTTTCAGAATTTTTATAATCAGCATTTCTGTAATTGAATTTGGCGCTCTGAAACCTCACTGGATGTTGGTCAGATGGGACGCTAGCGTCCCACATACCCTAGAGAGGTTAATCTCACAGCACCTATATCTGATGTAGGGTGGGCTCATACCAGCAAAGGACGCATACGACAGAAACTACCAAAAAAGGTGGTTAGGAACTTGCGCCCCGGTGTTATTGGTCCAATCAGTTCGAGTTAGTCATCAGAGGCCAGTTATAGGAGGCTAAAGTAGGCACAGGAGGAGTTTTGACCTATTGGCATCCTCAGGGAAGTTACAGATTAATACAAAGCTATGAATGAAATAGGTGAAGACTTTACCACTACATTATTTTGGTGGTTGACAATATATAAAAATGTGGATTGGATTAATGACATCTTTATTATAATCAACAGAGATTTGTGAATGATACTGGGGATGCAGTAAAGGGGTTCTCTGACCAATTATCCGCCACCTCCCTCATGACCTGGTAAAATAGACTGACTCTCGATATGTTAATTGGCAGAAAAGGGCGGGGTAGGTAGAATGATTGGGGTTCATTGCTGTACGTTTATTTTATGATAACACAGCTCCAGACGGATCAGTGACCAAGGCCCTGGCTGGTTTAACCACATTAGCTCACGAATTAGCAGAGAACTCTGGGGTGGATAACGCTCTAATAAATTGGTTTGACAGTGTGTTTTGGAAATGGAAAAATGTCATAATCACTGTGTTGTGGGCAACTTTCACCTGTATGAGTGTTTTGGTTCTTTGTGGATGTTGTTTGATTCCATGTATGAGAGGTTTGATCTGGTCAGTGGGATGACGAATACAGGCCTCCAGGCCTAGGAGATGGCTCCATTTCTTTTAACTATGAGGAGCCAATGTTGGATGAGACAATTTCTTATGTTTAGACTGTTTTTTATGGAGATGGGATTTTTATTACGAATAGGAAACGTTATAATTTAATATAGGCCTATAACAGTCATTGATGAATATTGAATATACATACATGTATTGGTTGGAAATATTCTTGAAACCAAGAAATATTCTTGTGTATTTGTGTGTATTATCTAGTCAACCTCTTGGAACCACCCATCCCAGATCCGGGATAATTGTCATCAACTATGCTAAATAGCATAGTGCAACGGTCAAATAATCTTACTAGAAAATATTCATATTCATGAAATCACAAGTGAAATATAGTAAAACACAGCTTAGCCTTTTGTTAATCATGCTTTACAGCGAAAACAATACAAGCGTTTGTGTAAGTTTATCGATATATCAACAAAACATTATATACACCTAGCGGCAGGTAACTTGGTCACGAAAATCAGAAAAGCAATCAAATGAATCGCTTGCCTTTGATGAGCTTCGGATGTTTTCACTCACGAGACTCCCCATTAGACAGCAAATGTTCCTTTTGTTCCAAAAATATGAATGAGCTACGAATGAGCTTACGTTTTCCACGTATTCCCCAAGGTGTCTACAGCATTGTGACGTCTTTTTACGCATTTCCATTGAAGAATAGCCGTAAGGGAGCATATTTAGCAAGTGGTCACATGGTGTCTCCCGCAGAAAATCTTGCGTAAAATACTGAGGTAGCCATTTTTCCAATCGCTTCTTATGAGAAACCAATTGCCTCGACGGATATATTATTGAATATATATGTTAAAAACATCTTGAGGATGGATCCTAAACAACGTTTACCGTGTTTCTACGATATTATGTAGCTAATTTTGAAAAAAGTTTGGCGTTTGTAGTGGTAGCATTTTCCGGTCGATTTCTCAGCCAAGCATGATGAACAAACGGGAGCTATTTCGCCTACAAAAATAATATTTTGGGAAAAAAGGAACATTTGCTATCTAACTGGGAGTCTCCTGAGTGAAAGCATCCGAAGTTCTTCAAAGGTAAATGATTTAATTTGGTTGCTTTTCTTATTTTTGTGAAAATGTTGCCTGCTGCCAGCAGAGCCTAGCATAGCATTATGCCATGGTAAACTTACACAAATGCTTGTCTAGCGTTGGCTGTAATGCATATTTTGAAAATCTGAGATGACAGTGTTGTTAAATGTTGAAAGATAATGATGAAATAATTCCACTCTGAAACCTTATAACTATATGAAATTGATTAGAATCATACAATTATTATCTGATGGTTTTGTGTAGTTTTAGTCAGCAAAAGTATATATCTGTGACTGTAGTTTTAGTCAGAATTAGGGTAAAACAACATCTGTACAACATGTCTTTATAGTATCTTAAACACAGACTGTCTGGGCAAAATTCGGTGCAGACCTGGCTAGAGATTTGGGAGAGGACAGGGAGTACTTCTCAAGGTCTCCCTAATCTTTGTCGGCTGGATAGTGATACAGTATGTGCGTAGGATACCTACTGTTTGTGTGTGCAAGTATGTGCGTAGGATACCTACTGTTTGTTTTCACACATGTAAGTGCATAAGGAGCCTGTATAAAAATGGTTTTGTACAGCGTACGAGCGCTCTCGTGAATAAACATTTTGACTATCGTAGCTGGGCCTCCATCTGTTTCATTCAATCAGAATCTTACGAATTCTGGGATGCAGACTGAGTAGTTGAATTGAAGTGGTTTATGAACATTGAGAAAATAATTCTCGTAACACTTACCTTTGATGACCTTCATCAGAATGCACTCCCAGGAACCCCAGTTCCACAATAAATGTTTGATTTGTTCACTAAAGTTCATCATTTATGTCCAAACACCTCCTTTTGTTAGAGCGTTTGGTAAACAAATCCAAAACACACGACGCGCGTGCAAGTCCAGCGGAAAGGTCGGACGAAAAGTCCAAAAAGTTCCGTTACCGTCAGTAGAAACATGTCAAACGAAGTATAGAATCAATCTTTAGGATGTTTTTATCATAACTCTTCAATAATGTTCCAACCGGAGAATTCCTTTGTCTGTAGAAAAGCAATGGAACGTGAGGTAACTCTCACATGAACGCGTGTCATGAGGCCATGGCACTCTTCCAGACAGCTGGCTCAATCCCCTCTCATTCAGCCCCCCTTCACAGTAGAAGCGTGAAACAAAGTTCTAAAGACTGTTGACATCTTAGTGGAAGCCTTAGGAAAATGACCCCACAGGCACTGTATATTGGAATGGCAATGAGTTGAAAAACTACAAACCTCAGATTTCCCACTTCCTGGTTGGATTTTTCTCAGGTTTCCAGGACATCATTCAAACAGTTTTGGAAACTTCAGAGTGTTTTCTATCCAATTATAATAATAATATGCATATATTAGCATCTGGAACAGAGTAGGAGGCAGTTCACTCTGGGCATGCTATTAATCCAAAAGTGAAAATGCTGCCCCCTATCCCAAAAAGGTGAAGCAATGGCTTTTTTTCTGGCCACTCTTCCATAAAGGCCAGCTCTGTGGAGTGTACGGCTTAAAGTGGTCCTATGGACAGATACTCCAATCTCCGCTGTGGAGCTTTGCAGCTCCTTTAGGGTTATCTTTGGTCTCTTTGTTGCCTCTCTGATTAATGCCCTCCTTGCCTGGTCTATGAGTTTGGTGGGCGGCCCTCTCTTGGCAGGTTTGTTGTGGCGCGATATTCTTTCAATTTTTTAAATAATGGATTTAATGGTGCTCCGTGGGATGTTCAAAGTTTCAGATATTTCTTTATAACCCAACCCTGATCTGTACTTCTCCACAGCTTTGTCCCTGACCTGTTTGGAGAGTTCTTTGGTCTTCATGGTGCTGCTTGCTTGGTGGTGCCCCTTGCTTAGTGGTGTTGCAGACTCTGGGGCTTTTCAGAACAGGTGTCTATATACTGAGATCACGTGACACTTAGATTGCACACAGGTGGACTTTATTTAACTAATTATGTGGCTTCTGAAGGTAATTGGTTGCACCATATCTTATTTAGGGGCTTCATAGCAAAGGGGGTGAATACATATGCACAAACCACTTTTCAGTTTTTTTTTTTTTTTTTAATTTTTTAATTTTTTATTTATTGAAACAAGTAATTTTTTTCATTTCACTACACCAATTTGGACTATTTTGTGTATGTCCATTACATGAAATCCATGCAACAAAATAGGAAAAACACCAAGGGGGATGAATACTTTTGGGGACTTCATAGCAAACGGGGTGAATACATATGCACGCACCACCTTTCCGTTTTTTTTTTGTGCATTTAAAAAAAACTTCTAATGGCCGGGGGCAGTATTGAGTAGCTTGGATGATTAAGGTGCCCAGAGGTGCCCAGAGTAAACTCAGTCCCAGTTGCTAATATATGCATATTATTAGTACATTTGGATAGAAAACACTCTGACATTTCTCAACCTGTTTGAATGATGTCTGTGAGTATAACAGAACTCATATGGCAGGGAAAAACCTGAGAAAAAATCCAAACAGGAAGTGGGAAATCTGAGGTTGATCGATTTTCAACTCTGCCCCTATCGAATACACAGTGGGATGTTGGTCAAGTTGCACTTCCTAAGGCTTCCACTAGATGTCAACCGTCTTTAGAAACTTGTTTGATGCTTCTACTGTGAAGTGGGGCCGAATGAGAGCTGAATGAGTCAGGTCTCTGGCAGAGTGCCACAGGCTGGTCACGCGCATTTCACATGAGAAGTAGCTGCGTTTCTTTGCATTTCTGAAGACAAAGGAATTCTCCGGTTGGTACCTTATTGATGATTTATGTTAAACATCCTAAAGATTGATTCCATACATCGTTTGACCTGTTTCTAAAGGACTGTAACGGAACTTTTTGACATTTCCTCTGCAACTAGTGAATGCGCTTCGTGAGTTTTGATTTGTTTACCAAACACGCTAACAAAAGTAGCTATTTGGACATAAATGACGGACATTATTGAACAAATCAAACATTTATTGTGGAACTAGGATTCCTGGGAATGCATTCTGATGAAGATCATCAAAGGTAAGTGAATATTTATAATGTTATTTCTAACTTCTGTTGACTCCAACATGGTGGATATATGTAAATGTTTTCTGAGCGCCATTCTCAGATTATTGCATGGTTTGCTTTTTCCGTAAAGCTTTTTTTGTAATCTGACACAGCGGTTGCATTAAGGAGAAGTGGATCTATAATTCCACACATAACACTTATAACTCTTATCAATGTTTATGATTATTTCTGTAAATTGATGTGGCTATGCAAAATCACTGGATGTTTTTGGAACTACTGAACATAATGCGCCAATGGAAACTCAGATTTAAAAAAATATAAATCTGAACTTTATCAAACAAAACACACATGTATTGTGTAACATGAAGTCCTATGAGTGTCATCCGATGAAGATCATCAAAGGTTAGTGATTCATTTGATCTCTATTTGTGCTTTTTGTGACTCCTATCTTTGGCTGGAAAAATGGTGTTTGGCTGTTTGGCTTTGGCTGGAAAAAAAAGTGTTTTTCTTTGACTTGGTGGTGACCTTAACATAATCGTTTGTGGTGCTTTCACTGTAAAGCCTTTTTGAAATCAGACTGTGGCTGGATTAACGAGAATTGTATCTTTAAAATGGTGTAAAATACTTGTATGCTTGAGGAATTTTAATGAGATTTTTGTTGTTTTGAATTTGGTGCCCTGCACTTTCACTGGCTGTTGTCATATCGATCCCGTTAACGGGATTTCAGCCCTATGTTTTAAACAAGTAATTTTTTTCACTTCACCAAATTTGACTATTTTGGGTATGTCAATTACATGAAATCTAAAAAAATATCTATTGAAATTACAGGTAGTAATTCAACAAATAGGAAAAACGCCAAAGGGGATGAATACTTTTGCAAGGCACTGTACACAAACTGCCAGCTATATCCACCACAAATGGAAGTGCTCCCCATAACAGAAGACACTGTGGGCCACTCTGTCTATCTGGTGATGAAAGGGAAGCCTGTTGCTGGGTTTCAGAGAGTCTGTTTTCTGGAGGAAATAATAACACTCTGCCCCAGAGAGGATCACACTGATAGATGTGTTTTTATGTGTCTGACCTGCCCCTGGAGATGTATGAGACAGACACAAAATATACATTTAAAAACGTTTATATGTCTCTGAAACCTGTGTTTCATCTGGGGATAACTGTACAGTCAGTCAAAGAAGAGAGAGGATGTACAGTAAGAGAGAATATGAGAGAGTGATAGAGAGCTTTCACCAGTGAAAACTAGTGTCTGGTTTGTGTACTGTTGAAAATATATGTATTAAAATGCTACAATGTTTACAGTGTAATATAAAAATAAATACGACTGCATATCAATTAAATGTTATTGTTGGTTTTTGATCCCAGAAACATGGCAAACGATGATTGAATGGTAGCCAACCTCTGAGGGTACAATAGCAAAGAAATTAGAGTACATGCCTCAAAGACAAAGCTGTCATCACACTGAGGGTGTTATTTTGTGTGTGTGTGTGTCTGTGTGTGTGTCCTTTAAGGTATCAGTGGTTGACTGTCTTTAGGGTTCCTCTGATCTGCCCCCCTCTCCCAGCCCTGTCGTATGCGGGTGATGGTTCGGTCCACACAGGGAGTTATGAGCAGCAGCTTGAGTAGCAGCACCACAGAGGGAAGCACCAGACACAGCATGTAGCCCGGTGGGGTGTACCACTTGTAGGTGGAGGAACTCAGGAATCTGTTCCAGCCGTACAGGTAGGTGTGCGCCGTACACAACAGCAGAGTCAGGTGACCCAGCTTGGACTGGTGGGGGAGAAAATAACACATAAGCACATGAACCACACACACACGCAACAGGTACGTGCACAGATAGAGGTCTAAGGGAGCTTGAGCACCTGCCCTTTTGACCTCCCATGATAAATTACATTTAGTTTACATTTTAGTCTATTGCCAATTAAACTAGCTAATTTCTAATTGTTTTCATTTTGGAAAGTTTCCCCTCCCTAGCTGCGAAGAAGCCATTTCCGGCTATCAATAAAGTTAAAGTAGCTAGCTATCTTAGCTGGCATGCCTGCTGGCAAGGTTGGTAGACTTGAAAAAAGCAAGCATTACTAAATGTACTGAATAAGACTCACATTCCTTTCAAGCTTTTACCCAAATTTTAGCAAAGATGCAGAGAAGAATATTTTGTTTCTTTAAAAAAAGAACCACCAGTCAGGAGGACCCCTGGAATTAAGCATAATGATTATGGCTCTAGATTACAGGAAAAGGCTGCTTCAGGTGTTTGACAAACGCAAAATGCTCCAACGTCCGGATGCGGGGCCTAGCCGTCTTCCAGCTATCCTCACGCATCTTCTGCCCTTTCAAATGTTTTGGGGTGCATGCCGCCCCTGCGAGCGCACACACACGTGAATTCTCCTGGCCTGTTCTAATATATTCTTCCTAAATTACATTTGATGAATAACTTAACATTTAAATCACTGCTTCAATTTGAGGGAAATTAATGAATTAGAGAATGAGCCGGAGTTTCTCGTGACCCAGTTACATTATGAATGAGTGTGTGTGTTCCCTGTAGTGATGGGAATACAGCTTCATATCCCCAGCACATAACCTCTGGCTTGTCTGCTGAAAATTAGATTACTTTCCTGGAGTTTTATTGCATTCTGGCCTGGATGTTGGCTCTGCACCCCACATGAATAAGTTAATAGGGGAAATACTGAAAGGGGGTAAGTGTACAAATTAGGGCTGGGAATTGCCAGGGACCTCACGATACAACATTATCACAATACTTAGGTGTGATACGGTATGTATTACAATTTTCACAATTTTATAACTATTGTGATTCGATACTTAGATTTTATTGCGATTTGATGTTCCAAACATATTGTTCATTATATGTCTGCTGCAGAAAGACAAGAGCGAGCATGAGAAAAATATTTTTTTATCAGTCATGGAAATAAGAAAACATTGTCTCACTATTTCAAAAGAAGATGGAGAACAAACTATAGGATGAAAAATACCAGAGGTACAGCCGACTAGCGCTAGCTAACGCTACCTAGGCAAATCGATACTTGGAGTCAAAGTATCAACATAATATTGTCCAAAATATTGTGATATACAGTGGGGCAAAAAAGTATTTAGTCAGCCACCAATTGTGCAAGTTCTCCCACTTAAAAAGATGAGAGAGGCCTGTAATTTTCATCATAGGTACACTTCAACTATGACAGACAAAATGAGAAAAAAAATCCAGAAAATCACATCGTAGGATTTTTTATGAACGTATTTGCAAATTATGGTGGAAAATAAGTATTAGTTCACCTACAAACAAGCAAGATTTCTGGCTCTCACAGACCTGTAATTTCTTCTTTAAGAGGCTCCTCTGTCCTCCACTCTTTACCTGTATTAATGGCACCTGTTTGAACTTGTTATCAGTATAAAAGACACCTGTCCACAACCTCAAACAGTCACACTCCAAACTCCACTATGGCCAAGACCAAAGAGCTGTCAAAGGACACCAGAAATACAATTGTAGACCTGCACCAGGCTGGGAAAACTGTATCTGCAATAGGTAAGCAGCTTGGTTTGAAGAAATCAACTGTGGGAGCAATTATTAGGAAATGGAAGACATACAGGACCACTGATAATCTCCCTCGATCTGGGGCTCCACGCAAGATCTCACCCCGTGGGGTCAAAATGATCACAAGAACGGTGAGCAAAAATCCCAGAACCACACGGGGGGATCTAGTGAATGACCAGCAGAGAGCTGAGACCAAAGTAACAAAGCCTACCATCAGTAACACACTACGCCGCCAGGGACTCAAATCCTGCAGTGACAGACGTGTCCCCCTGCTTAAGCCAATACATGTCCAGGCCCATCTGAAGTTTGCTAGAGAGCATTTGGATGATCCAGAAGAAGATTGGGAGAATGTCATATGGTCAGATGAAACCAAAATATTACTTTTTGGTAAAAACTCAACTCGTCGTGTTTGGAGGACAAAGAATGCTGAGTTGCATCCAAAGAACACCATACGTACTGTGAAGCATGGGGGTGGAAACATCATGCTTTGGGGCTGTTTTTCTGCAAAAGGACCAGGACGACTCATCCGTGTAAAGGAAAGAATGAATGGGGCCATGTATCGTGAGATTTTGAGTGAAATACTCCTTCCATCAGCAAGGGCATTGAAGATGAAACGTGGCTGGTTCTTTCAGCATGACAATGATCCCAAAACACACCGCCCGGGTAACGAAGGAGTGGCTTCGTAAGAAGCATTTCAAGGTCCTGAAGTGGCCTAGCCAGTCTCCAGACCTCAACCCAATAGAAAATCTTTGGAGGGAGTTGAAAGTCCGTGTTTCCCAGCAACAGCCCCAAAACATCACTGCTCTAGAGGAGATCTGCATGGAGGAATGGGCCAAAATACCAGCAACAGTGTGTGAAAACCTCGTGAAGACTTACAGAAAACGTTTGACCTCTGTCATTGCCAACAAAGGGTATACAACAAAGTATTGAGATAAACTTTTGTTATTGACCAAATACTTATTTTCTACCATAATTTGCAAATAAATTCATTAAATATCCTACAATGTGATTTTCTGGATTTTTTTTCTCATTTCATTGTCTGTCATAGTTGAAGTGTACCTATGATGAATATTACAGGCCTCTCTCATCTTTTTAAGTGGGAGAACTTGCACTTGCAAATAAATAAATACTAAATACTTTTTTCCCCCACTGTATGACTGTATCGATTTTATCCCCCCACTGCTAGTAAAAATGGGCAGAAAATGAGTGCCTCACAAGTGTGTCTGGCCTAAACATTCAGTGTGACCAGTCCTGGTGATCCCACCTGTATGAAGCTGAACTCCCTCCAGCTGAGAGTGTTAATGACGGAGGGAAGAGATGTGATTCCTAACAGGACGTACAGGCCAAATCCCAGAATTCCCAGGGATAAGTAGGAGTCACCACGCCAGGCCGTCGTCGTATCAAACTGAGTGGTCCTGTTCTCTCTGATCTGAGAGAGAGAGAGAGAGAGAGGCGTGTTTATAATCAAAACTAGTGCCTGAATATTGCTATATACTGTAGGTGTGTGTCCAATGTACAGATGTAGGATCTTAATATGACCAGGATTGTCTCAGAAAAATAATCCTGCAGCAACAGCATTCAAACATTTACTCCGTTCCCACTTTTCTGCCAATGTAATGTTACTTGATTGGTGGTTAGGCTATTAGCTGGCCAAAATTAGGCTACCTGAAAAGTGCAACACTGTTAAGACATGCTTCAGTTCCATGGCGACTAAGAAAATATTTTTTAAACGTCCTGTTTTAGGCTAGATGTCTCAATATGTAGTTCATACATTCATTTTCTATGGGCAGAATTACTTTCGTACCTCAATTATTCATGAAATACTTGAAAAGTGACCGTTTTCTTGAAGCTGTGCATCGCCATTTTCCCTACATTTCCCCCATATGGGCCAGCCACTTAGCAATTTGAGTTCGAGCAAAAGAGCTTCAGCCCCTCACATTTGAGTGACAGCTAGCAAGAGGCCCGCCCAGCATTAACCAATGAGGTTGCAGGGCTGGCCCAACAGCTCAGTGGCCACAGCAGATACAGAGAAAGCAAGGACTTGGTGTCACGTAGTACTCGTTTTCACCACTTTTGGCTCATGAGTGCTGCTTTCAGAACTACTGGCCAAAAAGTATACAAAAGTTCCAGAGTATCCCTTTAAAATAAATTCACACTAATACATGGTTATATAAATGCTGCAGCGCAGGAAAATTCTCAGCGTCAACAGAGTGTTCAAATTAAGGTCTTAAATCTGTACACAATTTTGTCTATCCAATGTTCACTGTTTTGAAAGAGTTTAATTTGGCCTTAAAGCTAGGTAGGTGTTCTTACCACAGAGACAGTGCGTTCAGTGGCCTTGAACCTCACATAGTACCTGGGAAGAAAATCAATACTTTCTTTACTAAAATCCAATGGTAGACACATTTCACTGTGTGTGTGTGTGTGTTCCACTGACCGTATGGGTATGATCAGTGTATAGAGCACGTGCAGAAAGGCGAACCCCAGTGCCAGAAGACCCAGCTGTTTCCTGCACAGCATCCAGCGGTCCAGCCAATCAGGGAAGCGCCTGATGTTAAACATACATAAACACTAATAATCAACATAAATACAGTATATATATATACAAAAGTACACTCATTCAAGGGTTTTTCATTATGACTATTTTCTACATTGTAGAATAATAGTGAAATATAATAGTGAAACTATGAAATAACACATATGGATTCATGTCATAACCAAAAAAGTGTTGAATGCATTTTCAAATAACCACCCTTTGCCTTGATGACAGCTTTGCACACTTGGCATTTCTCAACCAGCTTCATGAGGTAGTCACCTGTAATGCATGTGTGTTTCTCACCGTAAAGCATGGAGGAGGAGGTGATATAGTGTGGGGTTGTTTTGCTGGTGACACTGTCTGCGAATTATTTAGAATTCATGGCACACTTAACAAACACGGCTACCACAGCATTCTGCTGTGGACTATCATGGGACTATCATTTTTTTAATTTAAATTTTCACCTTTATTTAACCAGGTAGGCCAGTTGAGAACAAGTTCTCATTTACAACTGCGACCTGGCCAAGATAACACAAAGCAGTGCGACAGAAACAACAACACAGAGTTACACATGGAATAAACAAATGTACAGTCAAAAACACAATAGGGAAGAAAAAAAATCTATATACAGTGTGTACAAATGAGGTAGGATTAAGGCAATAAATAGGCCATAATGAAGTAATTATAATTTAGCAATTAACCACTGGAGTGATAGATGTGCAGAAGATGAATGTGCAAGTAGAGATACTGGGGTGCAAAGGAGCAGGACAATGACCCAACACACCTCCAAGCTGTGTAAGGGCTATTTTACCAAGAATGAGAGTGATGGAGTCCTGTCTCAGATGACCTGGCCTCCACAATCCCTCGACCACAACCAAATTGAGATAGTTTGGTCTGAGTTGGACCGCAGTGTGAAGGAAAAGGAGCCAACAAGTGCTCAGGATATGTGGGAACTCCTTCAAGACTGTTGGAAAAGCATTCTAAGAGAGAATTCCAAGAGTGTGCAAAGCTGTCAACAGCTCAAATCTGAAATACAATATAAATTTGTTTAACAGTTTTTTGGTTACTACATTATTCTATATGTGTTATTTCATAGTTTGATGTCTTCACTATTATTCTACAATGTAGAAAATAGCAAAAATAAAGAAAAACCCTTGAATGAGTAGGTGTTTTAAAACATTTGGCAGGTAGTGTATGTGGACACCACTTCAAATTAGTGGATTCGGCTATTTCAGACACACCCTTTGCTAACAGGTGTATAAAATCGAGCACACAGCTATGCAATCTATGTAGACAAACATTGACAGTAGAATGGCCTTACTGAAGATCTCAGTGACTTTCAACGTGGCACATCATAGGATGCAACATTTCCAACAAGTCAGTTCATAAAATGTCTGCCTTGCTAGAGCTACCCTGCTCAACTTTAAGTGCTGTTATTGTGAAGTGGAAATGTCTAGGAACAACAATGGCTTTGCCGCGATGTGGTAGACCACACAAGCTCACAGATCGGGACTGCCGAGTGCTGAAGCGCGTAGTGCGTAAAGCCCGTCTGTCCTCGGTTGCAACACTCACTACAGAGTTCCAAACGGCCTCTGGAAACAACATCAGCACAATAAGTGTTCGTTTGGAGCTTCATGAAATTGGTTTCAATGGCGAGCAGCCGGACACAAGCCTAAGATCACCGTGTGCAAATCCAAGCGTTGGCTGGAGTGGTGTAAAGCTCGCCAACATTGGACTCTGGAGCAGTGGAAACGCGTTCTCTGGAAGTCCAACGGACAAATCTGGGTTTGGCGGATGCCAGGAGAAGGCTACCTGCCCGACTGCATAGTGCCAACTGCAAAGTTTGTTGGAGGAGGAATAATGGTTTGGGGCTGTTTTTCATGGTTCAGTCGAGGCCCCTTAGTTCCAGCGAAGGGAAATCTTAACTCTACAGCATACAATTACATTCTAGATTATTCTGTGCTTCCAATGTTGTGGCAACAGTTTGGGGAAGGCCCTTTGCTGTTTCAGCATGACAATGCCCCAGTGCACAAAGCGAGGTCCATTCAAAAATGGTTTGTCAAGATTGGTGTGGAAGTTCTTGACTGGCCTGCAAAGGGCCCTGGTCTTAACCCCATGGAACACCTTTGGGATAAATGGGAACTCCGACTGCTAGCCAGACCTAATCGCCCAACATCAGAGCCCAACCTCACTAATGCTCTTGTGGCGGAATGGAAGCAAGCCCCTGCAGCAATGTTCCAACATCTAATGGAAAGCCTTCCCAGAAGATTGGAGGCTGTTAAAATAGCATAAGGGGGACCAAGTCCATATTAATGCCCATGATTTTGGAATGAGATGTTCGTCAAGCTGGTTTCCACATACTTTTGGTCATGTAGTGTACATACAGTTGAAGTCGGAAGTTTACATTCACCATAGCCAAATACATTTAAACTCCATTTATCACAATTCCTGACATTTAATCCTAGTAAACATTCCCTGTTTTAGGTCAGTTAAGATCACCACTTTATTTTAAGAATGTCAGAATAACAGTAGAGAGAAGGATTTATTTACACTTTATTTCTTTCATCACATTCCCAATGCGTCAGTTTACATACGCTCAATTAGTATTTGGTAGCATTGCCTTTAAATTGTTTAACTCTGGTCAAATGTTTTGGGTAGCCTTCCACAAGCTTCCCACAATACGTTGGGTGAATTTTGGCCCACTCCTCCTGGCAGAGCTGGTGTAACTGAGTCAGGTTTGTAAGGCCTCCTTATTCGCACATGCTTTTTCAGTTCTGCCCACAAATTTTCTATAGGATTGAGTTCAGGGCTTTGTGATGGCCACTCCAATACCTTGACGTTGTTATCCTTAAGCCATTTTGCCACAACTTTGGAAGTATGCTTGGGGTCATTGTCCATTTGGAAGACCCATTTGCGACCAAGCTTCAACTTCCTGTCTGATGTCTTGAGATGTTGCTTCAATATATATATATATACAATATATCCACATCATTTTCATTCTTCATGATGCCAGCTATTTTGTGAAGTGCACCAGTCTCCAGTCACCAGCAAAAAAAAAACACAACATGATGCTGCCACCCCCGTGCTTCACGGTTGGGGTGGTGTTCTTCGGTTTGCAAGCGTCCCCCTTTTTCCTCCAAACATAACGATGGTCATTACGGCCAAACAGTTCTATTTTCGTTTCATCAGACCAGAGGACATTTCTCAAAAAAATACAATCTTTGTCCCCTTGTGCAGTTGCAAACCGTAGTCTGGCTTTTTTTATGGTCGTTTTGGAGCAGTGGCTTCTTCCTTGCTGAGCGGCCTTTCAGGCTGTATCGATATAGGACTCATTTTACTGTGGATACTTTTGTACCTGTTTCCTCCAGCATCTTCACAAGGTCCTTTGCTGTTGTTCTGGGATTGATTTGCACTTTTCACACCAAAGTACGTTCATCTCTAGGAGACAGAACGCGTCTTGAGCGGTATGACAGCTGCCTGGTCCCCTGGTGTTTATACTTGCGTGCTATTGTTTGTACAGATGAATGTGGTACCTTCAGGCATTTGGAAATTGCTCCCAAGGGTGAACCAGACTTGTGAGGTCTACAATTTTTTTCTGAGGTCTTGGCTGATTTGATTTGATTTTTCCCATGATGTCAAGCACAGAGGCACTGAGTTTGAAGGTAGGCCTTGAAATACATCCACAGGTACACCTCCAATTGACTCAAATGTTGTCAGTTAGCCTATCAGAAGCTCCTAAAGCCATGACATCATTTTCTGTCATAATTTTTTTACGACTAGGGGGCGATATTTTAATTTTTGGATGAAAAACGTTCCCGTTTTAAACAAGATATTTTGTCATGAAAAGATGCCCGACTATGCATATAATTGACAGCTTTGGATAGAAAACACTCTGACGTTTCCAGAACTGCAAAGATATTGTCTGTGAGTGCAACAGAACTGATGCTACAGGCGAAACCCAGATAAAAATCCAATCAGGAAGTGCCGCATTGTTTTAAATCACCTCTTGCCAATGACTCCTTATATGGCTGTGAATGAGCTACGAATGGGCTTACGTTTTCTACGTATGCCCCAGGGTGTCTACAGCATTGTGACGTCTTTTTACGCATTTCTGTTGAAGAATATCCATAAGGGACCACATTTAACAAGTGGTCACCTGATGTCTCCCGCAGAAAATATTGCGTAAAATACTGAGGTAGCCATTTTTCCAATCGCTTCTTATGAGAAACCAATTGCCTCGACGGATATATTATCGAATATGTATGTTAAAAACACCTTGAGGATTGATTCTAAACAGCGTTTGCCATGTTTCTGTCGATATTATGGAGCTAATTTTGAAAAAAGTTTGGCGTTGTAGTGATAGCATTTTCCGGTTGATTTCTCAGCCAAGCATGATGAACAAACGGAAGCTATTTCGCCTACAAAAATATTATTTTTGGAAAAAAAAAACATTTGCTATCTAACTGGGGGTCTCCTGAGTAAAAACATCTGAAGTTCTTCAAAAGTAAATGATTTAATTTGTTTGCTTTTCTTATTTTTGTGAAAATGTTGCCTGCTGCCAGCAGAGCCTAGCATAGCATTATGCCATGATAAACTTACACAAATGCTTGTCTAGCATTGGCTGTAACGCATATTTAGAAAATCTGAGATGACAGTGTGATTTAAAAAAGGCTAAGCTGTGTCTCAATATATTTCATTTGTGATTTTCATGAATAGGAACATTTTCTAGTGGTATTTATGTCCGCTGCGTTATGCTAATTCGTTTGAGGCTATGATTACGCTCCCGGATCCGGGATTGCTAGTCACAAGAAGTTTTAAAGGCACAATCATTGCACAATCAAGTATATGTAAACTTCTGACTCACTGGAATTCTGATACAGTGAAATAATCTGTCTGTAAACAATTGTTGGAAAAATTACTTGTCATACACAAAGTAGATGTCCTAACCGACTTGCCAAAACTATAGATTGTTTACAAGAAATTTGTGGAGTGGTTGAAAAACGAGTTTTAATGACTCCAACCTAAGGGCATGTAAACTTCTGACTTCAACTGTACGTACACAACATTGATTAAACATACATGTATGCAACCACACTCACATACACACAAAGGTCTGACCTGTACTTGGTGCCTCTGTAGAGCTGCAGGAAGGAAGCCAGGACACCAGGCAGGTAACAGAGAGACAGCATGATCAGAGACACGATGGGACACACCTGGGGAGAACACACACACCTTGAACAGCTGGTAACACACAGAGAAACACAAACACAACCACTCAGAGGGCCTGTGGCCAGTACCTTGTTGGCCAGTGAGACCATGATTCTGAAGGAGATGTCTTTGCTCTGGGTGACGTATGCATAGATGATGTCTCTGATCAGCAGGTAGAAGAAGAATGCAGCACTGAGGCCAATGGCGATGCGCAGGGGGAGCCTCCACTGGGGGAACAGCTGTAGGGGGAAGTCCTCCAGCTCCCGGGCCACTGAGAGAAATCCCTGGTCCAGGGCACTGAAACCCAGCTTGATGGCTACCGCTATCACAGCCTGCTTGGCCTCCACACTTTCCCCGCAGATATACACCTGACATATATTTATACACATACAGTGGGGTCCTGAAATTGACACCCTTGATCAATATGAGCAAAAATGCCTGCATAAAATAAATCATTCAAATACTCAGCTACATTGTGTGCTCCACAAATGCGTAATTTTTTTATAAATTATTTTATACTAATAAGTGCTCAGTGAAAGATATGTTTAACAAGTAATAAAACAAATCTTAGAAAGGTATTGACACCACTGTTTTCAATACCCCACTTTGTGAGGATAACGACACTGAGCCTTTTTCTGAAATATACCTGTTTCAGGAAACTAGGTGTATGTCGTGGGTCACTACTTCACACGAGAGCCATTTCAACATAATCTTCTTTTTTGTTGTTGCAAAATGCGTTTTTTGGCAGAAATGCCTTCTGGAACATGTTACCTTTCATGTGCCTTAAAACTTGTTAAGTATAGGGGACAGTATTTCCCCTTTGGTGAATTGCGTGCCCATAGTGAACTGCATCAATCTGTCCTAAATTGCTAATATATGCATATTATTATTATTATTGGATAGAAAACACTCTGAAGCTTCTAAAACTGTTTGAATTATCTCTGTGAGTATAACAGAACTCACAGGGCAGGCAATCTTCCAAACTAGTTTTGGAATCCTGAAAGTTGGGGGACTTTGACGTCATCGCCCCCTCCCTTCCCAACAAGTTATGGATGTGGAAACACTTCCTATGTCTTCCACTAGATGTCCTCATTCAGTAGAAAGTGTAATGGAGCATTTGCTGTGAACTTTGACCTAATGGGAAGTAAAAGTACTAAGTGTGGCAAAGATTTCCATGTGCTTGAAGGCGTGTATGCGTTAGAGTGCTTCGACTGTTCCAGTCAGCCCCAGATGAACTAGGATTGCCCGGTTGGAATGATATTCGATCTGTATGATTATAACATCCTGAAGATTGATTCTGCACTTAGTTTGACCAGTTTCGTCGACCTGTAATATGTAATTTTGAAGTTTTGATGCAAAATTATTCCGGACCAGAAGTCCTTTTTTGGGCATTTGAGCTGAAAGTGGTAGCAAATGCTGCTACATGGACACTAGAATTGAACATTATGAAACAAAACGATTTATTGTTGAACTAGGACTCCTTGCACTACATTCTGATCGAAGACCATCAAAGGTAAGGGAATATTTATGTTGTAATTTTGTATTTCTGTTGACTCCAACATAGCGGAGAAATATTGTTACGTCTGGGCGCCGTCTCAGATTATTGCATGGTAGGCTTTTTCCGTAACGTTAAAAAAAATGTGACAAAGCGGTTGCATTAAGAACCAGTGTATCTTTTTAATTATATGTAGAACATGTATCTTTAGTCAAAGTTTATGATGAGTATTTCTGTTATCTGGCGCAGCTTTCTATAATTCCTCCGGACATTTTGGAGAATTTTCTGAACATGGCGTCAATGTAAACCGAGATTTATGGATATAAAATGCATATTATCGAACAAAACATAAATGTACTGTGTAACATGTCATATGACTGTCATCTGATGAAGATTTTCAAGAGGTTAGTGAATTATTTTTTTTTAAATCCTGCTTTTGTGATTTTATCTTTTGTGGTACAAAATGGCTATGTTTTTTCTTTGTTTTGGTGGTGGTCTAACATATATATATGCTGTGTTTTCACCGTAAAACATTTAAAAAATCTGACACACTGGGTAGATGAACAAGGTGTTTATCTTTCATTTGAGGTATTGGACTTGTTAATGTGTGGAGGTTAAATATTTCTAAGAATATTTTTGCATTCCCAGCGCCACCGTTTCAGCTGAACGGGGGGGGGGGGGGTGTAGTTCCTGTAGGGGAACCCATAGGCTTAACAACATGTATGCCATCTGTAAATACTAATACATTTTTTAAATGAGACTCTTAAAATGAGACACTTAAATATTTGACTCGTTTCAGGACACTAGGCGTGTGTCGCGCGTCACTACTTTACAGGAGAGGAAATACCTTCTGGAACATGTGAACTTTCATGTGCCTTAATAACAAACTTGTATGCCATCTGTAAATATGAATAGAATTGCCTAGTTGATTTATCCGCGGAAAAAATATGGGAACCTTCCCGCTCGCCATGATTGGCTGAGATAATGGATGGGCTAGACATGCCCATATAATATTCGGATTGGTTGCCATGTAGCACTGTCTATAATGTGAGCTGGTCAGTTTATGTAAGTAATCCTTTCTAACGCGTTTTTAAAAAAGTTATCACGTAGTACATGTAAAACTGCAAAAGTGTTGTTCACCACTTTCTGGAGGACCAATCAGTGGAATGCCCGGTGGAATTAAATTATGATAGTTAAGGAGATGGAGAAAATTCTGCCGTTTGATTGCAAATATGCTGAGGGAGTCGAAAAGAGAACACGCAGAAGGCTGTTGTATAAGACACCTGTCTCTGGATTACATCTTTAAACTAAGGGCAACCATGGCTTATCACGCCCTTGAGTAAGTACTTTCAAAACTTTCTTAGTAAGTCTCTAAGAGCTTTCCGAATTCCTATCGGACCTTGTAGTCATAGCAGATAATATTCACATTTTTGTTGACTTTAAAACACAAACTTTTCACCAGCGATCAAGACGACACACTGAGCGTAAATATATATATTGATTGCAATTGTTCCCGAATGAGTGAGCGTTCATGTGTAAAGGATTAGCATTTCAATTGTTATAATTATCACTCTGTAGTGACTTCTTAGTCAACCCCCACTTCCCCTTTTGTCTAACAAGCCGCCATGCCGGTTTAGCCCACTAGAGCACATTCTCCGATCATTACATTTACCTTGTTTGTTTGTTTGTTTATGCATTTCTGTGAATTACTTAGTTAGTAATAAATAAATGATTTAAGACAATTGATGTATGGATGACTCATAGTGAAGACAATTTACGATGTTTGGAATGAGACTAACGTGAGGCAAAGTAAATAATTAATTAATTCAAAAACTAATTGATCAGATAAAATATCTGAAAAGTTATTTTAGGAAATGATAACTTTTTAAATCTGAATATTTTTCCTTGGTGCCCCGACTTCCTAGTTAATTAGTTACGTGATTAAGTAGTTGATCGTGTAGTAACTAATTACAGAGAATCTTTGATAAAAACTATCAGTCTTCAGTTAGTGATAGTAAAGACACAACATTAGTAAATAAATAATAATAAAATAAGCCAATTTGTGTATTGCTGAACTTATTAGCTAGGGTTTGTGCAGACAACCAAGTACTTACAACAATCAGAAGGAGACTGATCGAGATGATTAATAATTGACTGCTATTGACATATAAGATCTTCAGATTTTTAAGAGAGTGGATTCGGGAGATAACTGCTCTATATAAGGAATGCTTCTGTTGTACCCCAGGATATTAATTAATGGTTTAATTGTTGCATGGTTTAATTCAATCACGTAATCAATTAAACATTAGGTAATCAATGTAATAAAATAGCATGTCATATAATTTAATCAGAGTCAGATACATGACAACATACTACCACATACTTTTGGTCATGTAGTGTATATAGAGTTGAATCTAGTAGCCAATTGGTTTCATGGGCATGGCTTAAACCTTGGTGTGTACCTGTCTGTTGGCATCTGAAGGTCCATTCTGCAGACTCCAGGCAGACAGGGTGTTGAAGCCTTTAACCACCTCAGCTCCAGGAACCAGACTGTTCAGGTACATATAACCACATTTACATTATATCAACATATAAAAACATCCCTAATTAACTAAAAAACATACACATAATAACAACCTATACTGTATAGCTCTCACCTTTGCAGGTACTCTGCGTTGGCCTCTGGGTACTGATTCTTCCTCAGGTTGTTACTGAGGTCCACCAACACCTGCAATTAAACATGGCATCATATACACTGGTTCATACTTTATATTTGCCAAAAAAACTGGAATATACATTCTACATTGGCTGAATGCAATGGTAAATACAATATATTTGCTAAATACACAAGCATTTCGCTACAATCGCAATGACGTCTGCTAACCATGTGTATGTGACCATTAACATTTGAAATACACTGGAACACAGAATATATTGGCTAAATACGCTGGGACATAGATTATATTCGGCAACTTTACAGTTACATACTGACAAAACAGACATTCATACATATAGCAGAAGTAATAAAACATATATGCTACCTTTCCCTTCAGCTGATTGGCCAGTGGTACCAGGAAGTCGTAGTGTTCTCTCTGGACAGCGATGAAGATCAGATGGGCTGACTGGGAAGCTGCAGCATGACCCAGGACCTGCATATACATCATCAACATATTGATACACACTTAAACACAAATACAGTATATTAACATATACTCCTTCAAACATAAAGAAATATATTGAAATACATTTTCAACAAAGTAAAAACACATATCCACATTTAACATATCACCACATAAAACCAGATCTACTTTATTTTGTACCTGTGCTCCGTGGGGTATGAGGCTGCTGCTGCTGTGGGGCCGTCGGCTGCCGAACACCACACCGTACCCCGCCTGCAGCAGACGCAGGCCCAGAGAGCGCCCCATGTCCCCCGTCCCAAACACACACACCCTCTCACTCTCAGGTGGGGCAGGGACAGCCTCCATCATCGGAGACAGGGACACACACTCACTCTTCTCCTCACTCCTCTCCTGACCCGTCATGCCTGAACAGAGACAGGCAAAGACCTCCTTGAGTCGTAGATAGAATCAACAGAAAGTGTCAAAAAGACCAAAGAGATTAAAATACCTTCCTGAAGTTTCAATCACAGAAAAAGTACATTCACATAAATGGAGCTCGCAGGATGAACGTCCCTTTCACTTCGCTAAGTTCTTCAGCAGACACCTCTAGATGGAGTTACAGTACTGTCCAGGCAGAGCACTGTCAATCAATGCTAGGACAGCTTACTGTAGTTGAAATCCTGCAATGAAATGTTTTCTGCATTACATGTTCAAAAACAATAGTCTTCAGAGTTGGAGCAGCTCCTCTGAGTTATCCAGACACGGCTGACTGAGTCTCTATTTGTGTCTGGACGTGCTCCTGGAGGGAGGAGGAAAGGGAGTAGTCTCACTGCCAAGGTGGAAATTCCGTTAGAGGAGGGTTTTTGCGTGTTTGTGTGTGTGTGTGTGTGTGTGTGTGTGTATGTGTGTGTGTGTGTGTGTGTGTGTGTGTGTGTGTGTGTGTGTGTGTGTGTGTGTGTGGGCAGGAAAGCCCATGGTACTAACTCTGTGTTGTCTCTGAGGACAGGCCAGTGGTTTCTGGGAAGCAGGGATGTTACATAATAGTGGAATTCCAGACCTGGAAAGACGCCAGATCACTGTGGTCTTTCTGGGTTCACACAAGCACAGGTCCGCAGTTCATGACAATAACACAACAGCTGATGCACTTTGGTTTGTTGTAATAGTACCTTACCTCAGATAGCTTTTGTTCTAAGATGTGACAACATTCCATTGTGTGCAACAATAAGCTTGTAACTCCAAAAATCACAGAATGTGAAATACCAGAAGAACTGTGTCACATCACCATGAACAGTGTTTCCCAAATACAGCAGTTGGTGACCTTGAGTTCCAATGTTTCTTTAACTTCTTGGATATAGGGGGCGCTCTTTTAATTCATGGATAAAAAAACGTTCCCGTTTTAAACAAGATATTTTGTCACGAAAAGATGCTCAACTATGCATATAATTGACAGCTTTGGAAAGAAAACACTCTGTCGTTTCCAAAACTGCAAAGATATTATCTGTGAGTGCCACAGAACTGATGCTACAGGCGAAACCAAGATGAAATTTCAAACAGGAAATGGCCCAGATTTTGAAGGCGCTGTGTTCCAATGTCTCCTTATATGGCTGTGAATGCGCCCTGAACGAGCCTACACTTTCTGCCGTTTTCCCAAGGTGTCTGCAGCATTGTGACGTATTTGTAGGCATATCATTGGAAGATTGGCCACAAGAGACTACATTTACCAGGTGTCCGCCCGGTGTCCTTTGTCGAAATTGGTGCGTAATCTTCAGCTGCAAGCATTCTTCCATGTGATTCAGAGGAGAGAGCGGACTTCCACGAACGATATATCATCGAAGAGATATGTGAAAAACACCTTGAGGATTGATTCTAAACAACGTTTGCCATGTTTCAGTCGATATTATGGAGTTAATTTGGAAAAAAAGTTCGGCGTTTTGATGACTGAATTTTCGTTTTTTTGGGGTAGCCAAACGTGATGAACAAAACGGAGCGATTTCTCATACACAAAGAATCTTTTTGGAAAAACTGAACATTTGCTATCTAACTGAGAGTCTCCTCATTGAAAACGTCCGAAGTTCTTCAAAGGTAAATGACTTTATTTGAATGCTTTTCTTGTTTTTGTGAAAATGTTGCCCGCTGAATGCTACGCTAAATGCTACGCTAGCTATCAATACTGTTACACAAATGCTTGTTTTGCTATGGTTGAAAAGCATATTTTGAAAATCTGAGATGACAGTGTTGTTAACAAAAGGCTAAGCTTGAGAGCTAGCATATTTATTTCATTTAATTTGCGATTTTCATGAATAGTTAACGTTGTGTTATGCTAATTAGCTTGAGGCTGTATTCACGATCCCGGATCCGGGATGGCTAGAATCAAGAGAACCTGTTAGTTCATATGCCTTGGGACCTTGATAGATAGGCCTAAGTCTGAGACAATATGAAGACACAGTGGCAGAATAAATTCAACCACACATTTTTTTCATCACAAAGCCGGAGAGCGAGCTCTGTTCGGTGAAGTCCACAAAGCATATTGCATGTAACAACAGTTACGTGACCTACAGTATGGTCAAGCAAGTTAATGTTAATGACATTTTCAGACGACTAAACAATCATGGATTTAGAACCAAAGAAAACAGGAGCTGCCTCCACTATTCCAGCACCATTTCAACGTCAACATCATCAAATCACCTATGCTTAGTCTAATACAGTGACAACTAAAAGATACCAAAAACTATTTAGTCCAATCAATGTAAGCTAAATATGATGTGGCTGTCAATGGTTATGATTTGTGTGTGTGTGTGTGTGTGTGTGTATAGTGCATGAGTGAATGCTGATCTACAAAATTAGATATCAGTGCATATCTTCAGGACGGTATTAAGTTGTAACAACACCAGTAACATTGTGAAACACACTGGCTTCCATCCTGCCTTTGCACTAATGTTTAATTTCACGCCTTAGAGCAGCTCTTACATCCGTAGCAAGGTTATATTTATCCTAGCATGAAAGAACCACTGACAGCTAATTCACGCAACCGACACCGTTTATTTACATTGTCAGTTTCTTATGGTATACTATCTGGAAAGTTACCAGATAGCATAATAGACACTTGATTATTATTTGTTTGAGTGATAATGGTTGTCCAAGTTGGTCAAGTTCATCTGGTTGGTGCACCTCTGGATCTCACAGGGAGACAACACGTAGTCCCAAATGTGGACATTTGTCAGCAGACCAACAAATGACTGATGCTAGTTGAAACGCCCGCTGAACGAATCCTGATCCTGAAACAGGAAACAACAACATGTTGTGTTCTGTAATGGAATGCTTTCTTGTTCTTTTCAATGTTGGACGCTTTATATACAAGCAGAAAAGACTATGTGCATTTTTCAGCTTACATTTCATTCAGAAAATAAACAGGTGCTAATTGTGCACTGTAGCAAAAGTTTAAATAGTAGTGAGCGAACCCAAAACCGCTAAACATGTCAAAACAGAATAAGTTTTACTCTCTACTATTTACTGTCATATTTCATTGCAGTTATCACAGTGACTATCTTACTTTGAGTTACAGCACAGCATGCTGTAATCACCTCAAGTACTAGTACTATTTCTCCATCTGGAAAGAATTCAAAAACGGTTATTTTGTCTTAATTAATTCACTTTTTTAATGCATATGAAAAACATCTGCCCTGTATGCTACTGAGCAGAACGGTAGTATACCATTTATCATAGCTGTGATGAAAAACATTTGCCATGTATGCTAAAAAGCAGACCATTTTAGTTAGATTCAAGGTGCTGTTATTAGCATTGCAACAGGTTTCAAATAAATTTGTAAAACACATGATCTTACCTCGTGGGTTGTCAGAGTGCCTTGTTGGTGTGTGTGAGGGAGAGAGCTGAATACTTATCTTCTACTAGTTTCCTCATTCATTTATATCATCAGCGGTTACAGCGCCTTGCAAAAGTATTCATCCCCCTTGGTGTTTTTCCTATTTTGTTGCATGGATTTCATGTAATGGACATACACAAAATAGTCCAAATTGGTGTAGTGAAATGAAAAAAATTACTTGTTTCAATAAATAAAAAATAAAAAAATAAAAAAATAAATAAAAAACTGAAAAGTGGTTTGTGCATATGTATTCACCCCCTTTGCTATGAAGCCCCTAAATAAGATATGGTGCAACCAATTACCTTCAGAAGCCACATAATTAGTTAAATAAAGTCCACCTGTGTGCAATCTAAGTGTCACATGATCTGAGTATATATATACCTGTTCTGAAAAGCCCCAGAGTCTGCAACATCACTAAGCAAGGGGCACCACCAAGCAAACAGCACCATGAAGACCAATGAGCTCTCCAAACAGGCCAGGGACAAAGTTGTGGAGAAGTACAGATCAGGGTTGGGTTCTAAAAAAAATATCAGAAACTTTGAACATCCCACAGAGCAAACCTGCCAAGAGAGGGCCGTCCACCAAAACTCACGGACCAGGCAAGGAGGGCATTAATCAGAGAGGCAACAAAGAGACCAAAGATAACCCTAAAGGAGCTGCAAAGCTCCACAGCGGAGATTGGCCTATCTGTCCATAAGACCACTTTAAGCCATACACTCCACAGAGCTGGGCTTTATGGAAGAGTGGCCAGAAAAAAGCCATTGTTTAAAGAAACAAATAAGCAAACACGTTTGGTGTTCGCCAAAAGGCATGTGGGAGACTCCCCAAACATATGGAAGAAGGTACTCTGGTCAGATGAGACTAAAATGTAGCTTTTTGGCCATCAAGGGAAATTGTATGTCTGGCACAAACCCAACATCTCTCATCACCCCGAGAACATCATCCCCACAGTGAAGCATGGTGGTGGCAGCATCATGCTGTAGGGATGTTTTTCCATCGGCAGGGCCTGGGAAACTGATCAGAATTGAAGGAATGATGGATGGCGCTAAATATAGGGAAATTCTTGAGGGAAACCTGTTTCAGTCTTCCAGAGATTTGAGACTGGAACGGAGGTTCACCTTCCAATGACGCTAAGCATACTGCTAAAGCAACACTTGAGTGGTTTAAGGGGAAACATTTAAATGTCTTGGAAAGGCCAACACCCAGACCTCAATCCAATTGAGAATATGTGGTATGACTTAAAGATTGCGGTACACCAGCGGAATCCATCCAACTTGAAGGAGCTGGAGCAGTTTTGTCTTGAAGAATGGGAAACAATCTCATTGGCTAGATGTGTCAAGCTTATGGAGACATATCCCAAGAGACTTGCAGCTATAATTGCTGCAAAAGGTGGCTACAAAGTATTGACATTGGGGGGGTGAATAGTTATGCACACTCAAGTTTTCAGTTTATTTGTCTTATTTCTTGTTTATTTCACAATAAAAAATATTTTGCATCTTCAAAGTGGTAGGCATGTTGTGAAAATCAATTTTTATTTTCAGGTTGTAAGGCAACAAAATAAGAAAAATATCAAGGGGGTGAATACTTTCGCAAGCCACTGTATGACACAAAAAGGAAACAGGTTTATTATGCAAACACGACAGGCATTGGCCTAAACAGGTATTATTATTCACCAGTTTCCTTACTCATAGGAATATTGACTCAGTCACACAAGAGGAAACATCAGCATAATAAACATCTAGAACTTGAATATATCTTTAAAAATAATTGATTTCATCAAGAAATGATTCCTAAACTGGGAATTTCACATCAGGGTTTTCATTAATACTGTATATACACTGGGGCAAAAAAATATTTATTCAGCCACCAATTGTGCAAGTTCTCCCACTTAAAAAGATGAGAGAGGCCTGTAGGTACACTTCAACTATGACAGACAAAATGAGAAAAAAAACATATCCAGAAAATAACATTGTAGGATTTTTAATGAATTTATTTGCAAATTATGGTGGAAAATTAGTATTTGGTCACCTACAAACAAGCAAGATTTCTGTCTCTCACAGACCTGTAACTTCTTATTTAAGAGGCTCCTCCACTCATTACCTGTACTAATGGCACCTGTTTGAACTTGTTATCAGTATAAAAGACACCTGTCCACAACCTCAAACAGTCACACTCTAAACTCCACTATGGCCAAGACCAAAGAGCTGTCAAAGGACACCAGAAACAAAACTGTAGACCTGCACCAGGCTGGGAAGACTGAATCTGCAATAGGTAAGCAGCTTGGTTTGAGCCGCCAGTCAGCCAGGAGCCTCCAGAGCCGCCAGCCAGCCAGGAGCCGCCAGAGCCGTCAGCCAGCCAGGAGCCGCCAGAGCCGTCAGCCAGCCAGGAGCCGCCAGATCCGTCAGCCAGCCAGGAGCCGCCAGATCCGTCAGCCAGCCAGGAGCCGCCAGAGCCGTCAGCCAGCCAGGAGCCGCCAGAGCCGTCAGTCAGCCAGGAGCTGCCAGAGCCGTCCTTCA
Source organism: Oncorhynchus kisutch (assembly GCF_002021735.2). NCBI lineage: Eukaryota > Metazoa > Chordata > Actinopteri > Salmoniformes > Salmonidae > Oncorhynchus > Oncorhynchus kisutch. The sequence continues at coordinate 63,831,187 of NC_034186.2, forward strand.
CTCCGGAGCTGCCGGAGTCTCCCGCCTGTCCGGCGCTGCCGGAGTCTCCCGCCCAGGACCCGTGGCGAGATTCCCCAGTCCAAGGTCGGCGGCAAGGGCCGGAGTCCGCACCTTTGAGGGGGGGGGGGGGGGGGGGTACTGTCACGTTCTGACCTTTATTCCTTTGTTTTGTCTTTATTTAGTATGGTCAGGGCGTGAGTTGGGGTGGGCAGTCTATGTTAGTTTTTCTATATTTTCTATTCCTGTGTTTGGCCTGTAATGGTTCTCAATCAGAGGCAGCTGTCTTTCGTTGTCCCTGATTGAGAATCATATTTAGCTAGCCTGTTTTCCTTTGTGTTTTGTGGGTGGTTGTTTTCTGTCTTTGCGTGTCTGCACCAGACAGAACTGTTTCGGTTGTTTTCTTTGTTGTTTTGTTATTCAGTGTTCAGTTTACATTAAAAAAGATGAACACGTACCACACTGGGCATTGTTCATCACTTTCTTCCCTTCTTCCCAAGACAACCGTTACAGTCACACAATGATATAGTGTGTGGTCGTCCCATTACAACTAAGGGAAAGCATGCAGTTTATTCGTCTACAGATGAAATAAATTATGACAAACTTCACAGGGCGGTGAAAGTGCATGGTGATGAGCTCGATGCTCATTTCCAAGAAATATTAATGGTCTTATTCTGGTAATATGATGATTGATGTGCTTGGCTGCCGTTTGACAAATACAAATACTCTTCTGTCCATAATAATCTCATCATGTACGCTATACCCTAGCTGTACCTGCGAGCTGTTAAATCAGAGTTGAAAATGGAATGGAAACACATTTAAATTATTTTTAATTTGGTGCATAGGAATTTAACCACAGATGTTGTGTTATGTGGACTAGATCATCAAGCACAAAAATTTTTTAAGTCAATTTGATGGAAACATCTCTGGTGGGAAAATGCACATTTTGTTTTTATGTGCATTTTGGAATATTTGCATGAAAACCTGTCACCAATTGGATGTAAACCTTGCTACTGATCTGGTTTGGTGAAATTCCACTGGCAAAAACTACAGGAAAGAAGACAATTACTCTGCCACCAGTCATGGTATGTCACTTTTGCCACAAACTGTTCTTCCAGGAAGGCACACAGGCTAATGGAATTTCATACAATGTTTTGTTTGTGTAGTATTTTATGAAGTAAGTGAGTGAAGGAAAATATATACCCATTTATTTTATTGATGAGATAAAAATAATTATTCCAAAAGATCCCACTTGTCAGACACTGGTTGAATCAACATTGTTTCCACATTGTTCCTGTGTTTTTAATGTTGGTACAAGTTGTTTCTGGGAATATGTCTTTCTGCGTGCACCTAAAAGTTAATCTAAATGTATTTAGGTATTTGGCATCTACACAAACAGCCAGCTATATCGACCACAAATGGAAATGCTCCCCATAACAGAAGACACTGTGGGCCACTCTGTCTATCTAGTGATGAAAGGGAAGCCTGTTGCTGGGTTTCAGAGAGTCTGTTTTCTGGAGGAAATAATAACACTGCCCCAGAGAGGATCACACTGATAGATGTGTTTTTATGTGTCTGACCTGCCCCTGGAGATATATGAGACAGACACAAAATATACATTTAAAAACATTTATATGTCTCTGAAACCTGTGTTTCATCTGGGGATAACTGTACAGTCAGTCAAATAAGAGAGAGGATGTACAGTAAGAGAGAGGATATAAGAGAGAAAGAGCTTTCACCATTCTCTTTATGTAAGAGAGAAAACTCATGTCTGGTTAACATACGGTTGAAAATATATGCATTAAATGCAACAATGTTTACAGTGTAATACAAAAAGAAATATCACTGCATATCAATTAAATGTTATTGTTGGTTTTTGATCCCAGAAACATGGCAAACAATGATTGAATGGTAGCCAACCTCTGAGGGTACAATAGCAAAGAAACAAGAGTTCATCCCTCAAAGACAAAGCTGTCATCACACTGAGGGTGTTATTTTGTGTGTGTCTGTGTGTGTGTCCTCTAAGGTATCAGTGGTTGGCTGTCTTTAGGGTTCCTCTGATCTGCCCCCCTCTCCCAGCCCTGTCGTATGCGGGTGATGGTTCGGTCCACACAGGGAGTTATGAGCAGCAGCTTGAGTAGCAGCACCACAGAGGGAAGCACCAGACACAGCATGTAGCCCGGTGGGGTGTACCACTTGTAGGTGGAGGAACTCAGGAATCTGTTCCAGCCGTACAGGTAGGTGTGCGCCGTACACAACAGCAGAGTCAGGTGACCCAGCTTGGACTGGTGGGGGAGAAAAGAACACATAAACACATGAACCACACACACACACGCGCCAGGTACATGCACAAATAGAGGTCTAAGGAAGTTTGAGCACCTGCCTTTTTGCTTTCCTATGAGAAAATAGGAAAGCAAATGTCTATTTAGGAAAGCATATGTCTATTTTCTCTGTTGTTATTTAAATTAATTGCCCATCAAACTAGCTAATTTCTGCTTTTTTTATTTTGGAAAATGTCCCCTCCCTACCATTCTGCCCCCAGTAGGCCTGAGGCTGATGTTAGTGTGACAGGTTAAAGGAAATAGTCATAGCCTGTTATACATTAAAAAGTATTAGTAAGTTCATAGTATGTGAGGATCTTAAAACATCTAAGGTTAAAAAGATGCATTCAGTATCAGTTGATAAAGATTGATAACATTCATATAATTGTGTTAAAGTTCAAATCTGTCAAAGGGTACGAATTGTGAGAGTAATGTGTAAACGTTATATTGATTACTTGATTTTGTAGTGCCTAAAAGTGTTAATCTGTGATCTACGAAATGCTCTTAATCTATGAGCCGGAGATCGATTGCTCTGGTCTCCACCCATATTCCTGGGGAAAATCGCGGTCTTTTTCTCATTCAACTAAACGTTAAATTGAGAATACAACACCGTATCACTCTCGTGATTATTTCTCCCCTGTTTTCAGGTACTTTATTGATGATAAAAATAGTAATTTAAATGTTATAACTCACTAACATGTCAAGAGTGTTTAAGGTGTGTCTTAGTAACGTTTTGAGGAAGTTAGGGTTAAGTTTGAAGAGAGTAATATTAGCCCTGCTCGGTTGAAGTGAAGAATAGCATCGTACTGAGAGTAGCTGCCATTTTATGTCGATTGTGAATGAACATGTACGTTGTTAATAAGATATTTTGCTGTGTTATTTGTATAATGGTTTTTCTGTTGTTTTGTAATGTGTTACTTTTGTGAAATTGATTCAACTAAACGTTAAATTGAGAATACAACACCGTATCACTCTCGTGATTATTTCTCCCCTGTTTTCAGGGGCGTAACATTAGCAGCAGAACATACTCCAATCACAGATAAAGTCTAGTTAGATTGTTTCAACAGAATAACTAACTAACTAGCTAGCTAACTAGCTCCTTCTACATTCACTATGATCAGCTGATAGCCCACCCCTCATTGCCCTCTCTCTAAGCAGTAGGCTATAAGCTTGCTTACAGTGGCCAAACTCACACACTTTTGACAATAATCTTAAATATATAGTTTAGCTTTAGGATAGCCTACTGGACATGCACACGTTTATCCCAGATAGGGCTAATAACACTCTGGGTATTGGAGCTGTGCAAGGAGAAGCCTGGAGAAACCTCGAAAACAGGCTGGCCAGATACATCTCCCTTAATTGACCCTTAGCTAAGCTTCACCCCAGAATATTAGGCAACCAATCGCAGTGCTCCGTTGGATAGTGTTTTTTTTCTCCAATTTATGCTTTGGCCACAAATACTGGTATAGGATGAGTCAACAACCTTATCTAGTTCAGAGTTAACAGAACATACACTTTTAAAAGTGAGATTTTCACTGGACAGTTACTTTAAAACACAATTTAAGATCATCCTAAGTGGTTTTCTCCAATGGTGGTATGAACAGGGAGTTGGACTTCCTGGAAAATTGCTGCCCAAGTTTGCTAAGTAATGAAGGGGACGTGGCTTAGCGAAGGGGCAATCATTGTATAATTTAACTATGATCAAATATGGAACTGACCTTCACAGAGACAGACCTCCAGAGGTGGCACCAAGTCATTGTTTAACAAGTCACAAGTAAGTCTCAAGTCTTAGCACTCAAGTCCCAAGTCAAGTCCCAAGTCAAGACCGACAAGGCTCAAGTCCTAAACTTTGAGTTTCGAGTCCTAAACAAGTCATAATGTGCTCTTCACCAAATGTAATACCATTTCATATTTTAACAAGAGTAATAGTTAGTATATTACATTACGCAAATCATGAATGCTTAAAAATATATATATATATATATATATAACTTTCCATGGAAATACATGGGTTGCCATTAAAGTCCCCCCCCACATTGCGATCGACTATCGAGGATCACTATGGGACCCAACCTTACCACACACACACACACAACACACAACATACACACACACACACCCTCTCTGTGTGTGGTTACAGTAGGCTAACGTATGTCAATGGTTTTAGGAACAGCAGTAACATCAGGCAGGATTTAGGCTACCAACTGACAAGCCAGTTGGTGCTCAATCTTGGGTGCAATGAACACGTTCCCACACTGACTGACTGTGTGGAGGCTCATTGATTCAACGTTACGTTAGCCTACATGCTACACTAGCATGGCCATTGATCGACCATCAGAGACAGTAAGGACCATCTAATTCAGAGTCAACTCCTGCACAGTAAAAGTTCCTCCTGTTCTGTCAACATGACAAGCTCCTTGGAAGAACTACAGGAAGAGGTAGTAGGAGAATTGCACACCCTGACTAAAGACAAATTACTAGAGATATGTGATTTCCTTGAAATATCAGGCGAACAGAGAAGAGATGTTAAAGACAAATCCCGCATAGCATTAATGACTCGCATTATGATGTTCCTTGAAAGAGAGGAAGTTGCAGAGTTAGAAGATGGCGGCATGTCGGAATTGTTGCTACTTAGAGACGAAATGACAGAGATGATCAGTGGCATAGATAACAAAACAGGGCAAATTGACCATGATATTGAACCAGCCGGAACACATCACAGAATAGAGGAATTGAGAACTGTAACTCCACAACAAGGGGTGGGAACTGAGCAGATTATTGCAGCCAAAGCCAGTGATTCTCTGCGTCAGCCCCAACAACATGCCAATCTTCAGGGGAGCGTGCCGCTCTCACCCAATGCACAGCCCAGCTCATACTGGCGCAAAGAGTTTAACATTTCTGGTCAGATAGGTGAACCGGGCCAGAAAGAAAAACTTATTTTTTCCAGCCTTGTCCATCAGATTGAAAATGGATTTCACAGAGGATATCCTGAGGTAGAAATAGTAGACGCAGTAGTCAGGGCTATTTCTCCAGGCTCACAGCTACGCAGCTACTTGGAAGGTAAACCCCAGCTAACTCTTCCCACACTTAGATGTATCCTGCGTTCCCACTTCCAAGAGAAGAGTGCAACAGAGCTTTACAAACAGCTAGCTTAAGAAGCACAGCATAGCAAGGAGACCCCTCAAAGTTTCCTGATGCGCGTTTTAGATTTGAGGCAAAAAGTACTGTTTGCATCCCAGGAGTCAGAATCAGGGCTTAAGTATGACCCTGCTCTAGTCCAGAGCATGTGTTTTCACACAGTCCTTACGGGTCTCCAGAGTGACAGTATCAGGATTGACATGCAGCCTCTCCTGCTAGAGAGCAAAACATCAGATGAGGTTTTGCTAGAGAAGCTTAACATTGCTTGTGCTAATGAGATAGAAAGACGAAACAAAAAGCGGTTTAATGCCCCACAGCCTGCTACAACTGTAAGTGTAGTCCAGTTAGAAGATACGCCATCTGCAAAGTGTCCTGTGAAGGAAGCCAAAACTACGATACCCGCAGGACTGTTAACAGAGTTAGCTGAACTTAAGACAGGTGTAGCTTCTCTAAAAGGTCTCAGTGCAGAGATTGCTCAGATTAAAGAGACATTACAGCAGCCTATGTTTCAGTCACCGCCTTGTGCCTATGCCCCACCCCCAGTTAGGAGGCCAAATAGGGACCCCCAGCCACCTGTTTCCCAGCAGCAGTATTACAGCAACTACGGTCCCAAGCACCTGACCCTGCGCAGCATCAATATGCACCTAACCGGTATACCAACCACTCTGCTCAAGCTCCAAGGAGGTGTTTTGTCTGCCAGCAGGCCAGAACAGATGCACGCTGCACACACTGCTTCCGATGTGGGAGTGGAGAACATTTTCAAGCTGGATGTAAAATCCGGGGAGCCAGACCATCAAGGGAGGCCCCTTTAAACGGAAACGGGTTACCGCTGAGGGACGAGTGTTAACCGTAGCTACCAAAAAGTCCCAGGAATGTGCATATTGTGCCAGAGAAGATTCATTTGAGAACCTGAAACAATGTTCATCATGTAAAGAGACACTGTACTGTTCCAAAGTATGTCAAAACCAACATTGGACTAAACATAAGGAAAAATGCACTCACCTGAAAATTGACTCTAATAGTGAAAGGTTTTCCTGTACAGAGGAAAATGCCCACTCCTTACCATCCCTAGCTCAAGGTTGCCACCCCCGTAAGGTCACCTCGCTAGTAGGCAGACAGTGCCTTATTGAGTGTCACCTGAATCGCCACCACCTCCAAGCTCTATGGGACACAGGCTCTCAGGTATCGGTCATTGATGAACGATGGAAAGAGGAATCTCTCCCAAACGCAAGGCTGAGAGATGTTTCAGAAAATATGGACTCACCTGATGATCTAAGGTTGACTGCAGCAAATGGGACTGAAATGCCGTACCTGGGATGGATTGAAACAACTTTTCGGCTAGCCTCTGAAACTGACCAAACAAAGGAACTGATCATCCCGGTGCTGGTAATGAAAGGCTGTCACCTATCACATCCCATCATAGGTTTCAATGTTATCGAGCACATCCTGACAATGACCGAAAAGACTAAACGATACAGTACAGTAAAAACAGCTTTCCCAAGCCTCAATAGAAACAAGGTGAGAGCTTTTATACAGGCTGTTAGCGCAGAACAGACAGATGAATACGCAGTGAAAACCAAGAAAGAGAAGGTTGCTGTACCAAAACACAGTAGCATTCAGATTGAGTGCCGTGTAGCTTCCCAGCCTTTCAAAGATGACATGACAATGCTTTCCCAGCCAGACCTGAACCCGCAGTGGCCAGACGACCTTGAGTTCTTTGACACACTAGTCAGAGTCAGGAAAGGTGTTTTTCCAGTTATCCTGCTTGATGTCTCTAACCCCACTGACCACGACATTGCCCTGCTAGGACGCACAATAATCGGTACAGTACAAACCATTATGACTGTGTTACCTGCCCAAGTCTTTGAAAAAATTGTCACCCCAGCCACAGTGAATCACACCAGCGTTCGAACCCCATGTACTGCTACTGAACAGTGGGATCCACCAGTAGATTTAACTCACCTAACCGAAGAACAGAGAGAGGTTGTTAGGCAAATGCTTAGAGAAGAGTGTCACTCCTTCTCCAGATCAGACAATGACATTGGCTGCATTGAACGATTGAAAATGACTATTTCTCTAAAGGACTCTGAACCAGTAAAGCGCACATACATGTCAGTGCCCAGGCCACTGTATCAGGAGATGAAGGGTTACATTTATGACCTCATAGTCCAGGGCTGGGTTAGGAAGTCAAACTCTTCATATTCTTCACCTGTCGTGTGCGTTCGTAAGAAGGACGGGACCCTCCGGTTGTGTATAGATTACAGAGACCTGAACAGAAAGACACATCCCGACCGCCAGCCCATCCCTCGGGTCCAAGACATCATGGACAGTTTAGGTGGTAATTCCTGGTTCTCCCTCTTAGATCAGGGGAAAGCGTATCACCAGGGGTTCATCTCTGAAGAGAGCAGACCACTGACAGCATTTGTGACCCCATGGGGACTCTATGAGTGGATACGTATGCCATTCGGCCTCATGAACGCTCCTGCAGCTTTTCAGCGGTGTATGGAGGAGTGTTTGGAAGGGCTCCGGGATAACATCTGCATTCCTTATCTGGACGACACGCTAGTTTTCAGTAAAACATTCGACAGCCATGTGAATGATGTGCGAAAAGTTTTGCAGCGTCTCAGAGAGTATGGCATTAAACTCAAGCCAAGTAAGTGTGATCTCTTTAAACCCCAGGTCCGTTATTTGGGCAGAATAGTGTCTGCAGAGGGCAGCCGAGTTGACCCAGCCGATTTTGAAGCAGTAAGAGCATTGAAAGAAATCAGACCAGAGACTGTGGGCCAGCTCAGAAAAATGCTTGGTTTACTCACTTACTACAGACAGTACATCAAAGACTTTTCTAGGAGTGCCTGCTGCCTGTATGACCTCCTGAAAGCAGATTCAGAGAAATTACCTGACCACCCACGGAAAACAAAAACAAAGAAAGTAAGTCATGTGGTGCCCTCAAACAAGCCAATCCTGTGGACTGACCAGCATCAACAGGCACTTGAACAGCTGATTGAGTGTTTGCTTCACCCACCAGTTTTAGGTTTCCCTGATTTCACTCAGCCATTTGTTGTACACACTGATGCGTCACACCAAGGCTTGGGAGCAGTTCTTTATCAAAAGCAAGAGGGGGAGCTTAGGGTCATTGCTTATGGCTCTCGAACCTTAACAGCAGCTGAGAAGAACTATCACTACCACTCGAGCAAGCTAGAATTTCTAGCTCTAAAATGGGCAATCACTGATAAGTTCCATGACTATTTGTACTATGCTCCGACCTTCACTGTATACAGCGATAACAACCCGCTCTGCTACATTCTGTCTAGTGCAAAACTGAACGCAACCACTTCCAGGTGGGTTGCAGACTTGGCTGATTTCCACTTTACAATAAAGTACAGGCCAGGCAGAGAGAACGGTGATGCAGATGCTTTGTCAAGGATGCCACTGGATGTAGAGTCACTGATGAGGGAATGTTCTGAGGAGCTTCCACCAGACACCATCGCCGCCACGATACAAGCAGTTGAGGTACAGAAAGAGGCTGTTGTACCTTGGTCATTTTCAGCTGCATCTATGGCAGTATCAGCTGAAGGTGAGACAACCACTGCAACAACCAGCTCGATCCCAAAAGATGGGATAAGAGAAGCACAAGAATCTGATCCGGTCATCCGTCCTGTGCTCAATTTCAAACTGTCTGGTTCCAAACCGCCAGTTAAAGAGCAAAAGAAATTCAGTCCAAAGACAAAATGCCTATTCAGAGAATGGGACAAATTGACAATAGACAGTGATGGCATTCTGTACAGAATCACTACAGCCCGCAAGCAGTTAGTTCTACCAGAGCAGTACAAAGGTAAAGTGATGGAAGAGTTGCACAATAACATGGGACACCAAGGTACTGACCGCACTGTATCACTAGTACGTGATCGCTTCTTCTGGCCATATATGCAATCTGACATCGAGCACTATGTGACTAAAACTTGTAGCTGTGTCAAGCAGAAAAAGCCAGCCCATGCAACAAGAGCTCCTCTGACCATGACCAAGGGGGAGAATTTGAAAATCAGTTGTTCCATCAGTTAAAGAAACTCAGTGGCATGGCGGGGTCCAGGACAACACCCTATCACCCGATGGGAAACGGTCAAGCGGAACGCATGAACAGAACATTGTTGCAAATGTTAAAGACACTAACTGAGACACAAAAGTCAAATTGGAAGGAGTCTCTGAACAAACTGGTTTATGCCTATAACTGCACCCGTTGCGAAGTGACTGGCTATTCACCATTTTATCTTCTGTTTGGGAGATCACCCAGGCTTCCAGTTGATATGCTCTTTGGATTGTGCACAGAGGCAGGTTCCAGTAACCAGCGAGAATACGTGGAGAACTGGAAACGAGGGATGGAAGAAGCATACGCCATTGCAAATGAAAATGCTCAGAAAGCTGCTGAAAGAAGTACTATGACACTAAAGTTAGGAGTTCAGTGCTACAGCCTGGCGAGTGAGTTCTGATTAAAAACCTGACACCAAGAGGAGGACCCGGAAAACTCCGTAACTATTGGGAAGATACAATTCACACAGTGGTGAGACAAATGGGTTCAGACCTGCCGATTTATGAATTGAGACCAGAAAAGGGTAGGGGACGCTCCAGGGTCCTGCACAGAAATCTGCTCATGTCCTGTGACCACTTACCTTTTGAGACACAACCAGAAATGACCAAAGTGGACAGAAGTCAGAAAACGAGGAGACACCAGCCTGCATCACAGACTCTAGATTCTGATGAAGATAGTGGGGATGAATATGACCTTCATCATGAGCCGCTACAGGTTCCCACATCTCCTACAGTACCTGAGGAGAGGAATGCTGAACCAGCGAGAGAGTGGGAACACAGGCCCCCAACAGTGAAACAGACAGTTGCAGTGCCAGTCCCTGATACGCTACCAGCACAGCTTCTTGTTGAAAAGCGGCTGGAGGAGACAACAACAGTTAAAGACCTGCCTGCTGAGGAGAGTAACTTGCCTGCTGAAAATTTGCCTGATGATCGTCCACCAAGTGCCTTTCCTTCATATACTGATGCTGCTGAACCTGAGGAACCAGCCTACCCACTGCCACAAAGAGAGAGACACCCTCCAAGACGTATCACCTATGATCAGCTTGGTATCCCTTCCTGCTACAGTATACAGCCACAGCCACAGTTGTTCCCTGTCTACTCTGCACCAGGACTGGTTCCATGGCTGCCATCACTACAGCAATGTTACTTTCAGCCACCTTACATGTATGGGCTTCAGCAAACATGAGACTACAGAGTTGACATGTTTGACCATGGACTACTGTCTGATTTCACAGACTGTCAAAAGAGACAATTTGCAGACTATGCATATAGATCATTAAAATTGATGGACTGTTGATCAATAGTATGAGAAAATACTGCTTATGTTATACAGCTGGTCAACAGATATGGACTGTGAATATAACTTGTTAGTTATATTTGAACTGTGACCCTTGACCTCTGCTCAAGTACTACCTTACAGAAGAGGATTTTCTAGGTCCAGTGCATACGGACTGTTGAAGAAGACAATGTTGGTAATGTTGGGACAACATTTATTGTGTCGGGGAGAGTGTGACAGGTTAAAGGAAATAGTCATAGCCTGTTATACATTAAAAAGTATTAGTAAGTTCATAGTATGTGAGGATCTTAAAACATCTAAGGTTAAAAAGATGCATTCAGTATCAGTTGATAAAGATTGATAACATTCATATAATTGTGTTAAAGTTCAAATCTGTCAAAGGGTACGAATTGTGAGAGTAATGTGTAAATGTTATATTGATTACTTGATTTTGTAGTGCCTAAAAGTGTTAATCTGTGATCTACGAAATGCTCTTAATCTATGAGCCGGAGATCGATTGCTCTGGTCTCCACCCATATTCCTGGGGAAAATCGCGGTCTTTTTCTCATTCAACTAAACGTTAAATTGAGAATACAACACCGTATCACTCTCGTGATTATTTCTCCCCTGTTTTCAGGTACTTTATTGATGATAAAAATAGTAATTTAAATGTTATAACTCACTAACATGTCAAGAGTGTTTAAGGTGTGTCTTAGTAACGTTTTGAGGAAGTTAGGGTTAAGTTTGAAGAGAGTAATATTAGCCCTGCTCGGTTGAAGTGAAGAATAGCATCGTACTGAGAGTAGCTGCCATTTTATGTCGATTGTGAATGAACATGTACGTTGTTAATAAGATATTTTGCTGTGTTATTTGTATAATGGTTTTTCTGTTGTTTTGTAATGTGTTACTTTTGTGAAATTGATTCAACTAAACGTTAAATTGAGAATACAACACCGTATCACTCTCGTGATTATTTCTCCCCTGTTTTCAGGGGCGTAACATTAGCAGCAGAACATACTCCAATCACAGATAAAGTCTAGTTAGATTGTTTCAACAGAATAACTAACTAACTAGCTAGCTAACTAGCTCCTTCTACATTCACTATGATCAGCTGATAGCCCACCCCTCATTGCCCTCTCTCTAAGCAGTAGGCTATAAGCTTGCTTACAGTGGCCAAACTCACACACTTTTGACAATAATCTTAAATATATAGTTTAGCTTTAGGATAGCCTACTGGACATGCACACGTTTATCCCAGATAGGGCTAATAACACTCTGGGTATTGGAGCTGTGCAAGGAGAAGCCTGGAGAAACCTCGAAAACAGGCTGGCCAGATACATCTCCCTTAATTGACCCTTAGCTAAGCTTCACCCCAGAATATTAGGCAACCAATCGCAGTGCTCCGTTGGATAGTGTTTTTTTTCTCCAATTTATGCTTTGGCCACAAATACTGGTATAGGATGAGTCAACAACCTTATCTAGTTCAGAGTTAACAGAACATACACTTTTAAAAGTGAGATTTTCACTGGACAGTTACTTTAAAACACAATTTAAGATCATCCTAAGTGGTTTTCTCCAATGGTGGTATGAACAGGGAGTTGGACTTCCTGGAAAATTGCTGCCCAAGTTTGCTAAGTAATGAAGGGGACGTGGCTTAGCGAAGGGGCAATCATTGTATAATTTAACTATGATCAAATATGGAACTGACCTTCACAGAGACAGACCTCCAGAGGTGGCACCAAGTCATTGTTTAACAAGTCACAAGTAAGTCTCAAGTCTTAGCACTCAAGTCCCAAGTCAAGTCCCAAGTCAAGACCGACAAGGCTCAAGTCCTAAACTTTGAGTTTCGAGTCCTAAACAAGTCATAATGTGCTCTTCACCAAATGTAATACCATTTCATATTTTAACAAGAGTAATAGTTAGTATATTACATTACGCAAATCATGAATGCTTAAAAATATATATATATATATATATAACTTTCCATGGAAATACATGGGTTGCCATTAAAGTCCCCCCCCACATTGCGATCGACTATCGAGGATCACTATGGGACCCAACCTTACCACACACACACACACAACACACAACATACACACACACACACCCTCTCTGTGTGTGGTTACAGTAGGCTAACGTATGTCAATGGTTTTAGGAACAGCAGTAACATCAGGCAGGATTTAGGCTACCAACTGACAAGCCAGTTGGTGCTCAATCTTGGGTGCAATGAACACGTTCCCACACTGACTGACTGTGTGGAGGCTCATTGATTTAACGTTACGTTAGCCTACATGCTACACTAGCAAAGTTATAAATTATATAGCTGTCGGCTATATTAGCCACGACTTACCGTTCTTTGTGCAACTTCAAATGTTGAACAAAGTTGTTGCGCCTCTGTCTGTAATTTTCTTCCCGCATGTTTTGCAAGTTGCAATCTGTTTTTTGTTGATACAGCGAAGTCTTTATATCCCAAAAATAATAATTTGGGGTATCATCTTTCCAAGGGCTCCATCTGAATTCACCCGCCAACATTCCTCTGCACTGCCACGCGCAACATTTATCAACTGGCACAATTTGATTGGCTGCTGTCCAATACAAACTTTAATCTGTTAAGTGAAGAGTTGATGCGCTGCACAGTTTTTTTAAAAGCATCATTTTAATATTTGGGCTTGGGGAGGGTATCAAGTCAGGTCGAGTCAAAAGGCTCAAGTCCAAGTCAAGTCACGAGTCATTGGTGTTAAAGTCAAAGTCGAGTTGCAAGTCATCATATTTGTGACCCGAGTCCAAGTCATGTGACTCGAGTCCACACCTCTGCAGACCTCTGGCCTACCTTAACAGACACACACATACACACGTGCACACACACACAGACAGAGGCGTCGGGCCAATATGCGCACCACAGATTTGTCCTGTTTAAACATTTTTAATAATATAGGTTCTCTGTAATACTACTAGCCTCCTAGCAATTTTAGGTTCCCAATTTCACAACCTCATTTCTAGCCACCAATAAGTTATTTCAGGCGTATAAAATCAAGTTAGTGTAGCTAGCTTGTCTAACTATCTTTGCTGGCACACCTGCTGGAAAGGTTTCACCCGGATTTGAGCAGAGATGCAGAGAAACATTTTGTTTCTTAAAAAAAGACTCACCAGTCAGACAGCTCAAGAGGTATGCTTAGATATCTTTAACATATAATTAAAATGATTATGGTTCCTGATTATAGGAAACATCTGTTTCAGATGTTTGAAAAATGCTAAATTCTCCAACTTCAGACCCCCAGTCCGGACCATCACCAAGCCATCCTCAGACACTGTAATTTGTGCCCCCTCAAATTTTTGGGGCAGAAGATGCCCCTGCACATACATCTCTAGGTGAGTTCTCCTGGCCTGTTCTAATATATTCCTCCTAAATTATATCTGATGAATAACTTAACATTTAAATCACTGCACCAATTTGAGGGGAATTAATGAATTAGAGAATGATCCGGAGTTTCTCCTTATTATCCCCAGCACATAACCTCTGGCTTGTCTGCTGAAAATCAGATTACTTTCCTTGAGTTCTATTGCATTCTGACCTGGATGTTGGCTCTGCACCCCGCATGAATACGTCAATAGGGGAAACACCGAAGGAGATTAGTGTACTAATTAGGGCTGGTAATTGCCAGGGACCTCACGATACGATATTATCACGATACTTAGGTGCGATACAATAGGTATTGCAATTCTCACGATTCTATGTATATTATGATTCGATACATCGATTTTATTGCGATTTGATGTTGACATATTGTTCACTATATGTCTGCTGCAGAGAGACAAGAGAGAGCATGAGAAAACGTTTTTTAGCAGTCATGGAAATAAAAGGGCTGAAAACATTGTCTCACAATTTCAAAAGAAGATGAGAATAATCTATAGGGTTACAAATACTAGCGGTACAGCCGACTAGCGCTAGCTAACGCTACCTAGCAACAAGAAAGGGGGGGGGGGTTACAAATCAATACTTGGAGTCAAAGTATCAATATACTATAGTCCAGAATAATATTGTGATGTTTAACTGTATCGATAACTCCACCGCTAGTAAAAATGGGCAGAAAATGAGTGCCTCGCAAGTGTGTCTGGCCTAAACATTCTGTGTGACCGGTCCTGGTGATCTCACCTGTACGAAGCTGAACTCCCTCCAGCTGAGAGCGTTAATGACGGAGGGAAGAGATGTGATTCCCAATAGGACGTACAGGCCAAATCCCAGAATTCCCAGGGACAAGTAGGAGTCGTCATGCCAGGCCGTTGTAGTATCAAACATTGTGGTCCTGTTCTCTCTGATCTGGGGGAGAGAGACCGAAAGAGAGAGCAAGAGAGAGAAGAGAAAGAATGTGAGAAAGAGGAAGCGTGAGAGCAAGGGAGAGGCGTAAATCCAGTATAATCAAAACCAGTGCCTGAATCAATGTATGTGTGTGTTCAATGTACAGATGTATGATCTTAATATGACCAGTATTGTGTCACAGCAAAATAATCCTGCAGCAACAGGATTTTAATGTTTTGTCCATTTACACTTTTCCGCCAATGTAATGTTACTTGATTGGTGGTTAGGCTATTAGCTGGCCAAAATTAGGCTACCTGAAAAGTGCAACACTGTTAAGACATGCTCCGGAACTTAGGTGTTTTTAAAACCTCCTGCTTTGGGCTGGATGTCTCAATGTGTAGTTCATACATTCATAATCAATGAGCAAAATTACTTTCTTACCACAAGTAGCCACAAAATACTTAGTTTGAAAGCGACTGTTTTCTTGAAGCTGTACAATGCCATTTTCCCTACATTTCCCCCATATGGGCCAGTCCCTTAGCAATTCAAGTTTTAGCCAAAGAGCTTCAGCCCCTCACATTTGAGTGACAGCTAGCAAGAGGCTTGCCCAGCATCATCCAATTAGGTTGCAGGGTGGGCCCAACGGCTCAGTGCCCACAGTAGAGAGAGAGAGAAACCAATGACGTGGTGCACATATCTGCACAAATGTGACACGTTTTTGGGGACCACTTTTGGCTCGTGAGTGCTACTTTCAGGACTACTAGCTAAAAAGTATACTTTGTATATATTTTGTCTATTCAATGTTTACTGTTTTGAAAGTGTTTAATTTGGCGTTACAGCTAGGTAGGTGTTCTTACCAGAGAGACAGTGTGTTCAGTGACCCAGAACATCACAGAGTACCTGAGAACAAAATCAATACTTTCTTTACTAAAAACTAAAGGAAGATACATGCCACTGTGTGTATGCGTGTGTATTTGAGTGTTTGCTCCACTGACCGTATGGGTATGATCAGTGTATAGAGCACGTGCAGAAAGGCAAACCCCAATGACAGTAGACCCAGCTGTTTCCTGCACAGCATCCAGCGATCCAGCCAATTAGGGAAGCGCCTGATGTTAAACATACATAAACACTTATAATCAACATAAATACATATGCAACCTTGTGTGAACATACATGCATGCAAACACACATACACACAGAGGTCTGACCTGTACTTGGTGCCTCTGTAAAGCTGCAGGAAGGAAGCCAGGACACCAGGCAGGTAACAGAGAGACAGCATGATCAGAGACACGATGGGACACACCTGGGGAGAACATACACACCTTGAACAGCTGGTAACACACACAGAAACACAAACACAACCACTCAGAGGTCCTGTGGGCCAGTACCTGGTTCGCCAGTGAGACCATGATTCTGAAGGAGATGTCTTCGCCCTGGGTGACGTATGCATAGATGACGTATCTGATCAGTAGGTAGAAGAAGAAGGCAGCACTGAGGCCAATGGAGATGCGCAGGGGGAGCCTCCACTGGGGGAACAGCTGTAGGGGGAAGTCCTCCAGCTCCCGGGCCACTGAGAGAAATCCCTGGTCCAGGGCACTGAAACCCAGCTTGGTGGCTACCGCTATCACCGCCTGCTTGGCCTCCACACTTTCCCCGCAGATATACACCTGACATATATTTATGCACATACAGTGGGGTCCGAAATCATTGACACCCTTGATAAAGATGAACAAAAATGCCTGTACAATATAAATCATTCAAACACTGAGCTACATTGTATGCTCCAAAAAAAGGAGAAATTGTAATATTTTGTACTAATACAGTTCCTGAGAGAAATATATTTTGTTTAATAAGTAATAAAAAAAATCTCAAAAAGGTATGGGTCAAAATTATTGACACCCCTGTTATAAATACTTTTCAATAGCTCACTTTGCGAGGATAACAACACTGAGTCTTTTTCTAAAATGATATAAAAATGCAAATGACTGGAGTTTGCTTAACGGCATTGGTACTTGGATTGGGACAGGTGCTTTTGTCAGATGACATGACAGAGCTCCTTGACCGAGCATGACAGTTGTGGATTTGGTGTTGAAAAACAGAAGGGGCATCCAGCCTGGAGGAGAGGTGCCAAGGCTGCGCACCAGAGCTCCAGTGCTCCCCCACAGCCCGGTTCATCCAGTGCCTCCTCCATGCACCAGGCCTCCTGTAGGTCTCCCTAGCCTGGTGGGCCAAGTGGCAGCCCCACGCACCAGGCTGTCTCTGTCTCCTCCCTGCAGGTGCTCCCGCCTGTCCGGCGCTGCCCGGAGTCTCCCGCCTGTCCGGCACTGCCGGAATCTCGTGGCTTGGGTCCCCAGTCCGAGGTCGGCGGCGAGGGTCACTGTTTTTAAGAGGCCATGGAGGCGGATAAAGAGGCGGAGAAAAACTATGGTGAAGTGGGGTCCACGTCCCGCGCCAGAGCCGCCACCACGGACAGACGCCCACCCAGACCCTCCCCTATAGGTTCAGGTTTTGCGGCCGGAGTCTGCACCTTTTGGGGGGGGGGGGGGGGGGGGGTACTGTCACGTTCTGACCTTAGTTCCTTTGTTTTGTCTTTATTTTAGTATGGTCAGGGCGTGAGTTGGGGTGAGCAGTCTTTTGTTTTTGTATGTTGGTTTCTGTGTTCGGCCTAGTATGGTTCTCAATCAGAGGCAGGTGTCGTTAGTTGTCTCTGATTGAGAATCATACTTAGGTAGCCTTTTTCCACCTGTGTTTCGTGGGTGTTTATTTTTCCGTGTTAGTGTTTGTGCCACACGGGACTGTTTCGGTTTTGATTACTTCACGTTTATTGTTTTGTTCAGTGTTCGTTATTCATTAAACAACTATAAACACTTACGACGCTGCGCATTGGTCCTCCGATCCTTCATACTACTCCTCTTCGTCAGAAGGAGGACGAAAACCCTTACATTAGCGAAATACCTGGTTGCCTCTGCCAGGATGTCATCAAGTGGATCTTCCAACGAGACAATGACCCCAAACACTAATAAAAATCCACAAAGAAATTGTTAATTGGCCCAAAAGAATTGCTCTGAATGTGTTCTCCGACTCATTAAACACGTTAGAAAAAGGCTCAGTGTCTTTATCCTCACAAGGGGAAGGTGCTAGAGTATTAAAAACAGAGGTGCCAATAAAATTGTTTTATTATTACTTTCTCTGAGCAATTGTATTAGTATAAAATGATATAATTTCCCAAGAAAATTTGCATTGACTATAGCTCAGTAATTGAATTATTTATTTTCAACAGCCTTTTTTGCAATTTTTTTTGCTCAAGGGTCCCAATAAATATTGACCTGTTGGTATTTGTACTAATTCAACTGTTCAACTGTTGTGGTTTATATTCGGCGGCAAAACAAATAAATATTTTTTATTTTCAAATAACTCAAATATTATTTGGTTTTCTGAGAGTTGAATTTGAATATCAAAGAAAAGTATTGCCTTTGAAAACTATATTTAACTACCCAAAGAATTTGAAAGCTGGTATTTTCAAATAAAATACAAAATAATATTCCCAGGTCTGGTGTGTGTGTGTGTGTGTGTGTGTGTGTGTGTGTGTGTGTGTGTGTGTGTGTGTGTGTGTGTGTGTGTGTGTGTGTGTGTGTGTGTGTGTGTGTGTGTGTGTGCAAGCTTCTCTTTACAGAGGATGCACAATACCGGTTTCAAGCTCCAGAATGAATATGTTCGTATTTAGCACAGAGGAGTCAAAATGTACAGTGCCTTCAAAAAGTATTCCACCCCTTGACTTTCTCCCCATTTTGTTATGTTACAACCTGCATTTGTTATGGATTAAATTGAGATTATGTGTCACTGGCCTACACACAATACCCCATAATGTCAAAGTGGAATTATGTTTTTAGAAATTAAAAAAAATGTATACAAAATGAAAACCTAAATTGTGTTTAGTCAATAAATTATGGCAAGCCTTAACAAGTTAATAAGTTGCATGAACTTATTATTATTATTATTATTCTTATTATTCTTATTATTATTATTATCCTTATTATTATTCGACCATGCTGGTCATTTATGAACATTTGAACATCTTGGCCATGTTCTGTTATAATCTCCACCCGGCACAGCCAGAAGAGGACTGGCCACCCCACATAGCCTGGTTCCTCTCTAGGTTTCTTCCTAGGTATTGGCCTTTCTAGGGAGTTTTTCCTAGCCACCGTGCTTCTACACCTGCATTGCTTGCTGTTTGGGGTTTTAGGCTGGGTTTCTGTACAGCACTTTGAGATATCAGCTGATGTACGAAGGGCTATATAAATAAATTTGATTTGATGAACTCACTCTCTATGCTATAATAATGTTTAACATGATTTTTGAATGACTACCTCATCTCTGTAACACACACATACAATTATCTGTAAGGTCCCTCAGTCAAGTTCGGTAGAGGAGGAAAAATGGTCTGCGGATGTTTTCATGGTTCGGGCTAATGCTTTCAGCATACAATGACATTCTAGATGATTCTGTGCTTCCAACATTATGGCAAAAGTTTGGGGAAGGCCCTTTGCTGTTTCAGTATGACAATGCCCCTGTGCACAAAGCGAGGTCCATAAAGAAATGGTTTGTCGAAGATCTGTGTGGAAGAACTTTACTGGCCTGCACAGAGCCCTGACCTCAACCCCATGGAACACCTTTGGGATAATTTGGAATGCCAACTGCAAGCCAGGCCTAAACGTCCAACATCAGTGCTCAACCTCACTAATGCTATTGTGGCTGAATGAAAGTAAGTCCCAGTAGCAATGTTCCAGCATCTAGTGGAAAGCCTTCCCAGAAGAGTGGAGGCTGTTATAGCAGCAAAGGATAGACCAACTCCATATTAATGCCCATAATTTTGGAATGAGATGTTCGATGAGCAGGTGTCTACATACTTTTGGTCATGTAGTGTACAGTATCTGGACTTGAAACGAGTTAGCCAATTGGTTTCATGGGCATGGCTTAAACCTCGGTGTGTACCTGTCTGTTGGCATCTGAAGGTCCATTCTGCAGACTCCAGGCAGACAGGGTGTTGAAGCCTTTAACCACCTCAGCTCCAGGAACCAGACTGTTCAGGTACATATAACCACATTTACATTATATCAACATATAAAAACATCCCTAATTAACTAAAAAACATACACATAATAACAACCTGTACTGTATAGCTCTCACCTTTGCAGGTACTCTGCGTTGGCCTCTGGGTACTGATTCTTCCTCAGGTTGTTACTGAGGTCCACCAACACCTGCAATTCAACATGGCACTGATTCATACAATATCTTTGCTAAATACACTGGAATATACATTCTATTGGCTAAATACACTGGGACATATAATATATTGGCTAAATACACTGGCACACAGAATATATTGGCTAAATACGCTGGGACATATAATATATTGGCTAAATACACTGGGACATATAATATATTGGCTAAATACACTGGGACATATAATATATTGGCTAAATACACTGGGACATATAATATATTGGCTAAATACACTGGCACACAGAATATATTGGCTAAATACGCTGGGACATAGATTATATTCGGCAACTTTACAGTTGCATGCTGACAAAACAGATATTCATACATATAGCAGAAGTAATAAAACATATATGCTACCTTTCCCTTCAGCTGATTGGCCAGTGGTACCAGGAAGTCGTAGTGTTCTCTCTGGACAGCGATGAAGATCAGATGGGCTGACTGGGAAGCTGCAGCATGACCCAGGACCTGCATATACATCATCAACATATTGATACACACTTAAACACAAATACAGTATATTAACATATACTCCCTCAAACATAAAAAAGTATATATTGAAATACATTTTCAACAAAGTAAAAACACATATCCACATTTAACATATCACCACATAAAACCAGATCTACTTTATTTTGTACCTGTGCTCCGTGGGGTATGAGGCTGCTGCTGCTGTGGGGCCGTCGGCTGCCGAACACCACACCGTACCCCGCCTGCAGCAGACGCAGGCCCAGAGAGCGCCCCATGTCCCCCGTCCCAAACACACACACCCTCTCACTCTCAGGTGGGGCAGGGACAGCCTCCATCATCGGAGACAGGGACACACACTCACTCTTCTCCTCACTCCTCTCCTGACCCGTCATGCCTGAACAGAGACAGGCAAAGACCTCCTTGAGTTGTAGATAGAATCAACACAAAGTGTCAAAAAGACCAAAGAGTTTAAAATACCTTGCTGAAGTTTCAATCACAGAAAAAGTACATTCACATAAATGGAGCTCGCAGGATGAACGTCCCTTTCACTTCGCTAAGTTCTTCAGCAGACACCTCGAGATGGAGTTACAGTACTGTCCAGACAGAGCACTGTCAATCAATGCTAGGACAGCTTACTGTAGTTGAAATCCTGCAATGAAATGTTTTCTGCATTACATGTCCCAAAACAATAGTCTTCAGAGTTGGAGCAGATACTCTGAGTTATCCAGATTAAAGTCCTGACTGACTGACTGAGATACTATAGACTGAGTCTCTATTTGTGTCTGCGCTCCTGGTCTGAGGAGGGAAGGGATTAGTCTCTCTCCCAAGCTGGAAACTTTGTTGGAAGAGGAGCGGTGTGTTTTTGCTTGTGTGTGTGTGTGTGTGTGTGTGTGTGTGTGTGTGTGTGTGTGTGTGTGTGTGTGTGTGTGTGTGTGTGTGTGTGTATGACAGCCCATGGAACTCACTGTCTCTGAGGAGAGGCCAGTGGTTTCTGGGAAGTAGGAAGTTTACATAATAGTGGAATAGTCTGTGCTCTTTCATGAATGTGCTCTATCATGCAGAAATATTAACATTAAATACATATTCAAAACAGTATGTACTTTGCAACAAGAGTTTACTAAATGGCATACGAGCACAGGTCCTTTCACAGTTCAGGAGAATAACACAACAGCTGATGCACTTTGGTTTGTTGTAATAGTACCTTACCTCAGATGGCTTTTGTTCAAATATGTGACAACATTCCATTGTGTGCAACAATAAGCTTGTAACTCCAAAAATCACAGAATGTGAAATACCAGAAGAACTGTGTCACATCACCATGAACAGTGTTTCCCAAATACAGCAGTTGGTGACCTTGAGTTCCAATGTTTCTTTAAACACTGGTTTCATCACAGCAAGAGCAATCTAAATGCTTGAGGTGGATCAGAGCAGAGAATAATCAGTGAACCCAAGCTTTAGACTGGGCCTAGTTTACAGTCACCCCACCCCCTCGCTCATCTTATACAACTACTGCTGTACACACCTTTCCTATTCACATAATGTCTATGCACACCATTATATATACATATACACTGAGTGTACAAAACATTAGGAACACCTTTTGCTCACCGAACAGCCTCAATTCGTCAGGGCATGGACTCGACAAGATGTTGAAAGAAATCCATTGTGATGCTGGCCCATTTTAACTCCAATGCTTCCCATAGTTGTTTCAAGTTTGCTTAAATCTTGCCCAGTCACACTCTGAATAGCAAATACACACAATCCATGTCTCAATTGTCTCAAGGCTTAAAAATGCTTCTTTAATCATCTACACTGATTAAAGTGGATTTAACAGGCGACATCAATAAGTGATCATAGCTTTCACCTGATCAGGCTTTGTCTTTCTCTTTGTGAACTCATTGTATGTCCTTTGTGTATATATATACATATATATATATATATATATATATATATATACATATACATATACATATACATATATATATATATATATATATATACATATATATACATATACATATATATATATATATATATATATATATATATATACATATATATACATATATATATACATATATATATACATATATATATATATATATATATATATATATATATATATATATATATATATATATATATATATATATATATATATATACATATATAGAGAGAGAGAGAGAGTGCAATCGGAAAGTATTCAGACCCCTTGACCTTTTGCACGTTACAGTCTTATTCTAAAATAGATTAAATTCAAAAGATAGAATTTGTAGATAATTGGCACTCTTTCTGGGACTCACCCACAAACATGACCAAGCCTGGCCTGTTGAGGAGTGACGGACTCCATTCTAGCTGGAGGGGTGCTCTCATCTTATCTACGAACATAGACAGAGCTCTAACTCCCCTAGCTCCACAATAGGGTGCGGGCCAGGCAGCAGGCTGTTAGCCAGCCTGCCAGCTTAGTGGAGTCTGCCACTAGCACAGTCAGTGTAGTCAGCTCAGCTATCCCCATTGAGAGCATGTCTGTGCCTCGACCAAGGTTGGGCAAAACTAAGCATGGCGGTGTTCGCCTTAGCAATCTCACTGGAATTAAGACCGCCTCCATTCATGCCATTATTGAAAGAGATTGTGATACCTCACATCTCAAAATTGGGCTACTTAATGTTAGATCTATCACTTCTAAGGCAGTTATAGTCAATGAACTAATCACTGATCATAATATAAATGCTCTTCCATGCCGTACCTACGAGGGATGCGCCACTTGAGTGGGTTGAGTCACTGACGTGGTCTTCCTGTCTGGGTTGGCGCCCCCCTTGGGTTGTGCCGTGGTTGTGCCGTGGCAGAGATCTTTGTGGGCTATACTCGGCCTTGTCTCGGGATGGTAAGTTGGTGGTTGAAGATATCCCTCTAGTGGTGTGGGGGCTGTGCTTTGGCAAAGTGGGTGGGGTTATATCTTGCCTGTTCGGCCCTGTCCAGGGGTATCATCGGATGGGGCCCACAGTGTCTCCTGACCACTCCTGTCTCAGCCTCCAATATTTATGCTGCAGTAGTTGTGTCGGGGGGCTAGGGTCAGTCTGTTATATCTGGTGTATTTCTCCTGTCTTATCCGGTGTCCTGTGTGAATTTAAGTATGCTCTCTCTAATTCTCTCTTTCTTTCTCTCTTTCTCTTTCTTTATTTCTTTCTTTCTCCCTCTCTCTCTCAGAGGACCTGAGCCCTAGGACCATGCCTCAGGACTACCTGGCATGATGACTCCTTGTTGTCCCCAGTCCACCTGGCCGTGCTGCTGCTCCAGTTTCAACTGTTCTGCATGCGGCTTTGGAACCCTGACCTGTTCACCGGAAGTGCTACCTGTCCCAGACCTGCTGTTTTCAACTCTCTAGAGACAGCAGGAGCGGTAGAGATACTCTCAGTGATCGGCTATGAAAAGCCAACTGACATTTACTCCTGAGGTGCTGACCTGTTGCACCCTCGACAACTACTGTGATTATTATTATTTGACCATGCTGGTCATTTATGAACATTTGAACATCTTGGCCATGTTCTGTTATAATCTCCACCTGGCATAGCCAGAAGAGGACTGGCCACCCCTCATAGCCTGGTTCCTCTCTAGTGCTTCTACACCTGCATTGCTTCTACACCTGCATTGCTTGTTGTTTGGGGTTTTAGGCTGGGTTTCTGTACAGCACTTTGAGATATCAGCTATATAAATACATTTGATTTGATGTATTCCTCATCAATCTTCACACGATACCACATAATGACAAAGTGAAATGTATTCAAAATAAAAACACAGACATAACTTATTTACTTAAGTATTCAGACCCTTTGCTATGAAAATCTCATTTGAGCTCCTGTTTCCATTGATCATCCTTGAGATGTTTCTACAACTTGGAGTCCACCGGCGGTAAACTCAATTGATTGATCATGATTTGGATTGGCCAGATGGAAGCCACTCTTCAGCAAAAGGAACATGACAGCCCACTTGGAGTGTGTCAAAAAACACCTAAAGACTCTTAGACCAAGAGAATCAAGATTTTCTGGTCTGACGAAACCAAGATTAAACTCTTTGGTCTGAATGCCAAGCGTCACGTCTGGAGTAAATCTAGCACGATCCCTACGGTGAAGCATGGTGGTGACGGCATCATGCTGTGGGGATGTTCTTTAGTGCCAGAGACTGGGAGACTAATCAGGATCGAGGGAAAGATGAATGGAGCAAAGTACAGAGAGATTCTTGATGAAAACCTGCGCCAGAGAGCTTAGGACCTTCCAACGGGAAAACAACCCTAAGCACACAGTCAAGACAATGCAGGAGTGGTTTCGGGACTAGTCTCTGAATGTCATTGAGTCGCCCAGCCAGAACCCGGACTTGAACCCGATCGAACATCTCTGGAGAAACCTGAAAATAGCTGTGCAGCTACGCTCCCCATCCAACCTGACAGGGCTTGAGAGGATCTGCAGAGAAGAATGGGAGAAACTCCCCAAATACAGGTGTGCCAAGCTTGTAGCGTCATACAGAAGAAGACGTGAGGCTGTAATCGCTGCTAAAGTGCTTCAACAAAGTACTGAGTAAAGGTCTGAATACTTATGTAAATGTAATATTTTTATATAAAAATATAGAAAACCCCTTGAATGAGTGGGTGTCCTACGTTTTGACTGGTACACACACATATATGTATATATGTATATATGTATATATATATATATATATACTTACATACATATATATATATACACACACACACACACACACACATTGTCACGGTCTTCCTCCTCTTCATCTGAAGAGGAGAGGCGAGAAGGATCAGAGGACCAATATGCGGCGTGGTATGTGTTCATAGTGAATTTTAATAAAGAGAACACTGAACACTATACAAAAGAGTAACAAAAACAATAAACCAAATACGGCCGTGAAGCTACAAATGAGACCTGTGCTGACACAAGCCACTAACATAGACAATCACCCACAAACAAACAGTGCAACCCAGGCTACCTAAGTATGATTCTCAATCAGAGACAACTAATGACACCTGCCTCTGATTGAGAACCATACTAGGCCGAAACATAGAAATCCCCAAATCATAGAAAATCAACCATAGACTGCCCACCCAACTCACGCCCTGACCATACTACCTAAATACAAAACAAAGGAAATAAAGGTCAGAACGTGACACATATATATATATGTATATATATATATACACTTACATACATACATACATACATACATACATACATACATACATACATACATACATACATACATACATACATACATACATACATACAGATATATATACACACACACACACACGCACACACTGATCAAAAGTATTAACGCAACATGTAAAGTGTTGGTCCCACGTTTCATGTGGTGAAATAAAAGATCGCAGCTGATGAAACTGAGGAGCATTTGTCTGTATTAAAGCTCTTTTGTGTGGAAAAACTAATGCTGATTGGCTGGGCCTGGCTCCCCAGTGGGTGGGCCTGCGCCCCTGCCTATCCATAGATCCATAGATTAGGGCCTAATTTATTTATTTCAATTGACTGATATCCTTATATGAGCTGTAACTTAATAAAAATCATTGAAATTGTTGCTTGTTGCATAATATGTTAATTTATATTCCAGACTACGACATTCGTTGTAATATTTCTTCATTTCTTTCTGTACATTTTTGGGATTTGTGTGTATTGGTTTTTTTATTATTAGGTACTGTATACTGTACTGTTGAAGCTAGAAACAAGCATTTCAATGCACCTGCGATAACCTCTGCAAAATATGTGTACGCAACCAAGAACATTTTATTTGAGTGCGTGTCCGTGTGCGTGTGTGTTGGTTGATCAGTCTCTGTGTGTGGGAACGACATTAACGACCCTCACATACACTGCATGAAGCACACAAAGACAGACACACATAGACACACTGCTACCCACCCACCCACAGTAAACCAGAGAGCAATCACAGGTCAGCAGTACCTTTAACCCAAACACAGCAATTATGGAGCTTTCAGAGGTGGAATTGAGTAATGATATTAAACCTTGTCATATATAAGTCATATATAATAATAGTCTGTGTGTGTGTATTTGGAGAAAGAGAGAGAGAGAGAAATAGCTAGAGAGAGAGAGAGAGAGAGAGAGAGAGAGAGAGAGAAACTATGTCTTACATTAGCCTGTAATTTGTGGGTTTGCTTCTGGAACCCATATCACACCCACTCACAAGCAGTCATTATCTCATAAGACGGGAGGGGAAGATACAGGCGCACGCACGCACACAGGCATGCACGCACACACAGATAATGTGGTACAGCGTCAGCCTAGTTACTGGCCTTCTGATTGGTCTGTCCCCTTAAGTTTCTGTTACCTGGTAACTAACAATATGTATTCACTTCCTACCATAATAACAAGGTTCTTCAATTTTGGCTATTGGAATTTGCAGGTTTTTGTTCTTGCCCAGCACTAAAACACCTAATCAAGGTCTAAACTAAAGACTGGGATTAATGTAGTTAATCAGATTTAGGTTGATCAGGCGTATTATTGTTTGGTATTAGCTAAGGACCAGACAGAGACTGTGTTGATGTTACTGGGTGGGTCACAAGACAAGATATGAAAAAACAACAGAAAACAGTTTTATCTCGTTGTTTACAGATGGCCTGTCAGCAGTGCGTGTGACCCGAACTGCACTTTAACCCACACAGACCCTTATTACTAACCACCAGTTCAATGACCCTCCAGTCTCAGAGGGTCCATAACCATAAAAAGCCCAAACAGGAGTCAACACACCCTGAGTTCCCAGGACCAGCATGGGAGAGCACTGACTGAGGTCCCAAAACAGGAAATTCACAGATTAAGGGAAAGCGCACTGTAGGCCTGTGTCCTTGAGGTTACAGTGTTCACCCTGAGATTGGAGGGTTGGGGTTTCCATTCCCTGGTCGAGTCATCCTATGACTGAAAACAGAGCTGATGCCTCTCTGTTTCGTACTAAGCCCTGAGATAAACTAACATCCTGTCCAGGGTTTGTAATTGTACCTTAAGCTACCTTACACTACAGAAACAGGAGATAGGCTCCTGCCCTATGGGCCGTTCTGGCATCTTTCCAATACAGATGAAGTATTCTGAGGGGAACCCACAGTGCAGTTTTCCTTTATCTGCAACTACTTTAGTTGGGACCTGAGTCAGAGTGAGGGCAGGAGGATGGGGGAAATGGGCTGAACCTTTCATATAAGTACTGGGGTTATTAGAGTAGGTGCTTGGCAGGGAGAGAACTATCAGATACATAAATATCAGTGGACATTATTCAACAGAGTGCATGGTCATATGAATGAATTATAGATGGACTACAGTCAGGGTTTTGTTCCAGAGTGGGATTTGATGTCAAGAGGGGCGGATGGTAACGAAGAAAGTGAATCAAATGGAGAGATGGTGATGAAATGGTCCTCCTCCTCTACTTCTCCTTTCCTCCTCCCTCGCAACAGATGGGTAGTAAAGTTTCCCGTATTGCAACATCTAAACTTTGGAAAGAGACAGGGAGATGTTGCAAGCTGAGCTTTTCCCTGTGACATGGACAGGCTGGTGAAAGAAATGGTGTATGTGTGCGTGTGAGTGTTTGGGTGACATACTGTATGGTGGAATATCGCTCTTGACCCCTGCTCCAGTGGTGCGCCGTGTGAGGCCTGTAAAGTTAAATGGGTCAGATCTAACACGCACTCACATGATCCCAGAAGCTTCATAGCATTTCAATCACGGCAGTCGTAAAACATCAATGAGTAATTCACCAATGAGAGATGAGCTTTC
This sequence comes from Oncorhynchus kisutch, assembly GCF_002021735.2. Lineage (NCBI taxonomy): Eukaryota > Metazoa > Chordata > Actinopteri > Salmoniformes > Salmonidae > Oncorhynchus > Oncorhynchus kisutch. The sequence continues at coordinate 63,859,843 of NC_034186.2, forward strand.
AGCACCCTGGATGACCTGTGTGTGTGAGAGTGAGTGAGTGAGTGAGTGAGTGAGTGAGTGAGTGAGTGAGTGACCACCAGCTTGTCTCCCAGTAGCTCATCTGCCTGGAAACTGACAATACACTTATCTTCATTCCCATCTCTCCATTCAACTCCACTCCCTCCTCACCATCCCTCCTTTCTACACATTTTCTTCGTTACTATCATTCCCTTTGACATCAAATCCCACTCTTGATCAAATTCCTCACTGTAGTCCATCTATAATTTATCCCTCTGACCACACTCTGTTGAATATTTAACTCTGACAGTCATGTATAATAACAGTTAACTGTGTGTCAGGCTGCCTCTCAAACCGTTGTAACGCTCCAGGCCTGCAGGCCTACATGCTCTGCTTAATTTCTTCTCTCCCTGGCACTTAAAGTAAAAATCCACTTAAAAACAATATTTTGGTATTTTTTCATTAGTCCACTGTTAATACAGTCCCAAAATGTTTTGCATGTCAGAAGATATTGGACTTTCAAGTTTCACTTGCCACATCATTATGATAATTCAATGCATTTTGCATCATTGTGATTATGTGGCAAGTGACACTTACACTTACCGTCTTGAAAGTCCTATATCTTGAACACGTGGATTTTTCCTGTAATTTCTATTTGTATTTGTTAGCTTACTCGAATTGACTCACCAGCTAAGGTAATTTAGTAGTTCTAGCAATGGAAAACCAAATGTTGATGGCTAGGTTTTTCAAAAAAAGACATCTGGAGGAAAAAGACTGTGCGCCAGAAAATAATTTGGATCAATCTACTGATAGCTTCCAGAATGAGACATTAACAGGTGGCGCCAGGATAGAAACAACTGCAATCACATCACAACCGCCAATGCCACGTTGAGCCAGGCATGCTTGCCTACCCCACCGTCTCCCCTCGTTCTTGATGCTGCGGGCGGGGATGAACCTGCAGTAGGTCCACCGACAGATTTGTCTGCCGTTGATGAACCAGCCTGTCAAACAAAGCTAGCAAAGTTCCCTTCAAGTATGATAAATGGCATCTCACGCTGCTTTTCTTCCTGGTGGCATGACCCATTCGTGTGGATTGAATATAGTAAAGCAAAAATCTAATTTATTGTTTGTTTTGTAGGTACTTTCCTGGGGCAATTGTCGAATTCAGATTTGTACGAGATGGATTCAAAACCTGGAAACTCACAAGAAATGCTTGCTACAAACACGAGAATAGCAAATTACATGCTAGTGCCCTTGCAAAATTTGAATCCTACAAGGCGACCCATGGGCCTAGAAGTTGTGGGACTGTGTTGAAGCAAATACAAATAGGTAATATCGTCCGCTATTATCCTCAGTAATTTTACATCCAATTTGTCAGACGCCGGTGTCTTGTCATTGTTGATAGAATTCAAAAAGACAATGCTTGGCTTTCATATTTTGATTAGTGTAACGGTTTTCTTCCTGGGAAGGAGAGGAGGACCAAAATGCAGCGTGCTTATTTATAAACATCTTTAATGAAAGATGAAAACATGAAAACACTATACAAAATAAGAAACCGTGAATTTTTTTTTTAAAAACGAAACAGTCCTAACTGGTGTAAAACACAGACACAGGAACAATCACCCACAAGATACCTAAAGAATATGGCTGCCTAAATATGGTTCCCAATCAGAGACAACGATAAACACCTGCCTCTGATTGAGAACCACTCCAGGCAACCATAGACTTACCTAGAACACTCAACTGAACACAACCCCATAGACTACAAAACCCCTAGACAAAACAAGACACATAAATCACCCATGTCACACCCTGGCCTAACCAACATAATAAAGAAAACAGAATACTAAGGCCAGGGCGTGACAATTAGTTATACATGGATGTGTAGTAGTGTCAGCGTTTCATGCTGGCATGGCATGCCTAAATATGCTAATCTTGCCAACAAAAACATTCTTAAAATATCAGTGGGTTTTGTGATGAATGAGCCATCTGATTCAAAGAATGATGGAGGTAAGTTTGCACTTTTGGGCAAATGTTTACTTAAAGTGCTCCAGAGCTTTTTACTATCATTCTTTATCATTTATATTTTTTTCATAGTATAGTTTCTTCTTCATTATATTCAGTTTAGTCACATCATTTCTCAATTTGCTGTATGTTTGCCAATCGGTTGTGCAGCCAAACTTATTTGCCATTCCTTTTGCCTATTCCCGCTCAACCACACAATTTTTTAATTCCTCATCAATCCATGGGGATTTAACAGTTTTTACAGTCATTTTCTTAATGGGTGCCTGCTTATTAGTAGCTGGTTGCTCCTCATTATACACCACTGACCAACAAATATTATTTATATCAATAACATAGAAATGACAAAAAAACATATTGTATGACCACTTATACATTATATTATGCTCAGCCTTAGGAACTTTGGTTTTCCTAGATATGTCAACTAAACTCAGCAAAAAAAGAAACATCCCTTTTTTCAGGACCCTGTCTTTCAAAGGTAATTCGTAAAAATCCAAATAACTTCACAGATCTTCAATGTAAAGGGTTTAAACACTGTTTCCCATGCTTCAATGAACCATAAACATTTAATGAACATGCACCTGTGGATCGGTCGTTAAGACACTAACAGCTTACAGACGGTAGGCAATTAAGGTGACAGTTATGAAAACTTAAGACACTAAAGAGGCCTTTCTACTGACTCTGAAAAACACACCAAAAAAACACCTAAACTCTGAAAGATGCCCAGGGTCTCTGCTAATATGCGTCAACGTGCCTTAGGCATGAGGACTGCAGATGTGGCCAGGGCAATAAATTGCAATTCGTAGCTGTCCGTACTGTGAGACGCCTAAAACAGCGCTACAGCGAGATAGGACGGACAGCTGATCATCCTCGCAGTGGCAGACCACGTGTAACAACACCTGCACAGGATCGGTACATCCAAACATCACACCTGTGGGACAGGTACAGGACGGCAACAACAACTGCCCGAGTTACGCCAGGAACGCACAATCCCTCCATCAGTGCTCAGACTGTCCACAATAGGCTGAGAGAGGCTGTTGTAAGGCAGGTCCTCACCAGACATCACCGGCAACAACGTCGCCTATGGGCACAAACCCACTGTCGCTGGACCAGACAGGACTGGCAAAAAGTGCTCTTCACTGACGAGTTGCGGTTTTGTCACACCAGGGGTGATGGTCTGACTTGCGTTTATCGTCGAAGGAATGAGCGTTACACCGAGGCCTGTACTCTGGAGCGGGATTGATTTGGAGGTGAAGGGTCCGTCATGGTCTGGAGGTGTGTCAGAGCATCATTGGACTGAGCTTGTCATTGCAGGTAATCTCAACGCTGTGCGTTAGAGGGAAGACGTCCTCCTCCCTCATGTTGTACCCTTCCTGCAGACTCATCCTGACATGACCCCCCAGCATGACAATGCCACCAGCCATACTGCTTGTTCTGTGCTTGATTTCCTGCAAGACAGGAATGTCAGTGTTCTGCCATGGCCAGCGAGGACCCCGGATCTCAATGCCATTGAGCACGTCTGGTACCTGTTGGATCGGAGGGTGAGGAATAGGGCCATTCCCCCCCAGAAATGTACATGAACTTGCAGGTGCCTTGATGAAAGAGTGGGGTAACATCTCACAGCAAGAACTGGCAAATCTGGTGCAGTCCATGAGGAAGAGATGCACTGTAGTACTTAATGCAGCTGGTGGCCACACCAGATACTGACTGTTACTTTTGACCCCCCCCCCCCCCTTTGTTCAGGGACACATGATTCCATTTCTGTTAGTCACATGTCGGTGGAACTTGTTCAGTTTATGTCTCAGTTGTTGAATCTTGTTATGGTCATGCAAATATTTACACATGTTAAGTTTGCTGAAAATAAACGCAGTTGACAGTGAGAGGACATTTTCTTTTTTTGCTGAGTTTATAGTGTGATCACTACATCTGATGGATATGGATACTGCTTTCAAGCTTATTTCTGCAGCATTAGTACAGATGTGATCAATACATGTTGATGATTTCATTCCTGTGCTGTTTGTAACTACCCTGGTAGGTTGACTGATAACTTGAACCAGGTTGCAGGCACTGGTTAGAGTTTGAAGGTTTCTCTTTAGTGGGCAGCTTAATGAAAACCAGCCAGTATTTACATCACCCAGAAAATGTACCTCTCTGTTGATATCACATACATTATCAAGCCTTTCACACATGTTATCCAGATACTCACAGTTCGCAATTGGTGGTCTATAGCAGCTTCCCACAAGAATGGGCTTGAGGTTAGGCAGATGAACCTGTAGCCATATTGCTTCAACAGTTTTTAACATGAGATCCTCTCTAAGATGTACATGAATGTGGTTCTGAATATAAACAGCAACACCCCCACCATTGGCATTTCTGTCTTTTCTGTAGATATTATAACCATGTATTGCTACCACTGTACATTTGCTGATGCATTGTGACAACTCAGCAACACAATGGTAGGAATTAACTGAGCTGGGCTTGGGTCATTGATAAGTCATTGTCTCATCGCAGCCTTATAATGCTGTGAAAAGGCCCATGAACCCAAATTAGTCAGGTTGTTACGGTTTTCTTCCGTCGAAAGAGAGTCGGACCAAAATGCAGCGTGGTTAATTCGATACATCTTTAATAAACGAAAAAACACGAAAATACAAAGCAAGAAACGGAACGTGAAAACCTATACAGCCTATCTTTTTTTAATTTTTATAAAAAATTATTTATTATCTTCAATACCATTCATTCTTTACAACTCATAATTTTCATACATACTCAAATAATGGAATTTTAATTTAACTAATTTAACTAAACATAAACCCCAAACAAAACCTCAGGGGAGCATCTTCCCTCCCCGTCACCCTACAAAATACCTTTCCCTATCTCCCCGTGCCTAATCTATCCCCTGCCCTAATGGCAGCCCCCAGAGGCTCCATGTACAGAACGAAGAGGAGAGCCGAGAGTGGGCACCCCTGCCTGACCCCAGACGAGAGGTCAAAAACGTCACCCAAGTGACTATTTACACTAACTCGGTACCCCGCTCCGACATATAATGTACGAATCCATCCTATGAACTTCTCCCCAAATCCTAATCAACCTAACACTCTGAATAAAAAGGATCTATTCACGCGATCAAAGGCTTTCGCCTGATCTAGCGCTGTTACCATTAAAGGCAGTCCTCTATCTTCAACCCAAGCGATGGAGTCCCTGATTAACTGTAGGTTCCATCTAATAGAGCGGCCCTCTACCCCGCACGTCTGATCCTCATGGACGACGTAGGGAAGGGCTGTGCGCAACCGGTCTGCTAAAACCTTTGCAAGTAGCTTGTAATCTACACACAGCATGGTCAACGGCCGCCAGTTGCCAAGGTCTGTTACTTCCCCCTTCTTATATAAAAGTGACAGCACACCAACAGCCATTGATCCCCCCGGGACCCGCATCTCAAGGATGGCCTTCAAGACTTCGAGGACCACTGGTCTAAGTATACCCCAAAACTTGAGATAAAACTCAGCCGGCAGCCCATCCATCCCAGGCACCTTCCCTTTTCCCATCCTCCTAAGAGCGCTCTCAACCTCTTCTAGTGAAATCTGGGCCTCCATCACTTCTCTAAAGTCCTCCGGCAACCGCCTGGACAAGTGTTCTAGAAACACATTTCGCTGCTCTACATCTATTTCCCTTTCCTTAAATAAACCTTGGAAATGATCAGTTATCACCCTGACCATATCCTCTGGTTCTCTAACTATACTACCATTTTCTTCCCTAACGCCATGCATTACCTTCCTACTCTGTCTGGCCCTAACCGACTTAAAGAACATAGCAGAACAAGTCTCATTGTGTTCTAGAAAGCCACTATGCGCACGTTCCAGGAAAGCTTGAGCCTTCCGCTCCTGCAACTCCCTGAGCTGCGCCTTTAGGGTTGCGGATCTCTCACAGTCAAACGACCCGCCGAGGTTGCCTGCCTCGTATTCGAGTTCAATTAACCTTTGGATACGATCCACCTCCCTCCTCTCCTCACTTTTTTTCCTCTTGCAATACCCTATTATAAAAGCCCTAATCCTCACCTTAACTAATTCCCACCACTCTAACACCCCCTCGCACATGGACCGGAGGCCTTCAAGCCTCCAAAAGAAACCATAAAACCCGTCAACAAAAGCCTGCTCCTCCAGCACATCCCGATCTAACTTCCAGTTCCCCCTACCAAAGAGGCAGACTGGCGACCCCACCTGCAGGAGCACCCCGTCGTGATCCGAAAAGAAAACAGGCAACAGCCGCCCAGACAACTTACCCAAAGACCTGGGTACAAAAATATAGTCGAGCCTCCGCTCAACCCCCCTGGAGTTGCGCCATGTAGGACCGGCCATTTTCGGAGTACTGTGCAGACCACCATCTACCAGACCATGGCAAGCCATTAGCCCGGTAATGGCGCCTGCACTGCTATCCCCCCCTATTCCTAAATCTGTATTAAAATCCCCCCCTATCACTAATTTCCTATTTGTGACACACAGGGGCGTCAGACAGTCCACCATCTCCCTCCTGTCTGCCACCACCTGTGGCCCATACACCACCACTAATCTAAATTTACAATCCCTTATCGTGACATCCACCCCTATAACCCTCCCCTGCATTACCACAAAAGAATCCTCCACTTTTACCTCCCTGTGCCCACACAAAATCCCTACCCCCGATGAGTGCACCCCCCCAATACCCCAAACCGACTCCCCCTTGTCCCACTCCCTCTTAAACCTACTAACATCCCCTCCATCCCCACACCCTCCAAATAACTAAAAACCGCCCTCCTCTTAACAAAATCCCTTAAACCCCTTACATTTAAACTAACAAAAGTAAAATTAGACCCCATGAAAGAATCAAATAAAAACATGTAATACACTCAAATTCTAAACCCAGACAGAAAAAAAATAAAAAACAGGAGACTCACCCGATGCTCCCCAGCTCCCGACATCCCCCCCTCTTCCTCCATCTCACCAACCCAGGATGCAGGAATCGTGTTTGGCTCCGGGGTGCCCTGCACTCTGGGTCTACCCCCACAATCCTCCCCCTCCCCAGCTGAGTCCCCAAACAAAAAACTCCCCACCTCCTCCTGTACCCAGTCCTGAGTCTTGTTAGGTGTGTCCCCACCCAACAGAAGTTGAGGGCCTGGGGAAACCAGCAGCAACCCAGAGGTTTCTCCCACCCCCATCACTCTCTTGGCCATCCCCTCCCTCTCACTGTCGGCCAATCGCACCCTCCTCTTCATTCTCTTCTTTGGTGATGGCGGCAGTGGAGAGATACCACCCTCCCCCCCGCCAGCTCCTCCACCATACCCCTCATCTCTTCCACCAGGGCACTTTCCCCCCAGTCCACTTGCTCTTCCACCATCTCTTTCTCCAACACTCCTCCCTCGCTTTCTTCTCTCTCATGCTCCTCCACTCGGTTGCCTTCTTCCGCCGCTTTTCCTGGTTCTCCTACTCCCGTGCCTTCCGTTTCCTTCTCTCTTCCATCCGCCGCTTCTTGCTCCTCCTCCTTCCTTGCGGCCTTCCCGTCTGGACCTGTACTCTGGTCATGAGGCTTGCTTCCATCCCCTCCTCTTCTTCCCCCATCCCCCGCTCCTGCTCCCCCCCCAGCCGCAGACGCATATGACCTCTGACGAGCCGGGCACCCCCGCCACAGGTGTGCTGAAGAGCCACACCCGTGGCACGCCTTAGGCTTGTCACAATCCCTCGCCTCGTGTTCCTCAGATCCACAAAATCTGCATTTTCTTGTGCTGCACGAGGCGAATATGTGGCCGTAGGCCATACAGCGCCTGCAAAATGAGGGCTGACGTGCATAAAACAACGTCCCCCTGTCAGCCCCTAGGGAAAACATAGCAGGAGGATGGAGGTAGCCACCATGTCCCTTTGGGTCCTCTCTGAGGAGGGCCTGGAAGCCTCTCCTCCCATTCCAAAACCCAAGGGAGTCTTTGAGGTGCCTTGCTGAGGAGACGTTATCCATGTATCTCCCCAGAAAGGCCCTCACCTCTTCATCCTAAACGTATGGGTTGTACATTTTGACAGTTACAACCCTAAAGTTATTCTTCGCCAGGCTTGTCATTTCATAGTGGCTCATCGGCCTCTCACCTCCCACTGCTCTTGCCCTTCTCAGGATATCATCGTGTTTCTCCTCTGTATATAGTGTCACATCGTATGTTCTCTCCAACGAGTTGCCTTGGAAACAAAACACGTCCTTCACCGTCAGCTTTAGAATCCCCGTCAATATTATCCTTCCAAAAGTTTCCCGTCCTAAAGGCTCCAACTCCTTTTCCTTCCAAGCAAACCGAATCGTGTTGGCCAGCCCAATCCCAGGGACCGACCGTGTTGATGTATTTTGCACCAGGGCGTGACACAGGTGGATCCCATCCTCCTTATAAAACCTGTCTTGCTTCCAAAAGGTATCAAAATTGTCAACAAAAGTTACACCCATTGAGCTGCAAAAATCACATAGCCAGTTGTGAAGAGAAAGAATACTGCTAAAGCGTTCAATGCCACGATTCAGAGAGGGCACGGGGCCAGATTTAATGGATATTTTATTAGTAGGGAATCACTCAACTCTTTAAAATCCAGTTTCAACTGTTCAGAGCTGCCCTTCATAATGTCATTAAAACCCATATGGACTAAAATAGCATCAATTTCACATTTCTTACCATGGAGCTGTGTAACGGCGTTCGTCTGTTGAAAGAGGAGCGGACCAAAATGCAGCGTGGTGGTTACTCATGTTCTTTAATAAAATGAACAAACGAATAATACAAAAACAACAAACGGAACATGAAAACCTATACAGCCTATCTTGTGAAAACAAACACAGACAGGAACAATCACCCACGAAAATACTCAAAGAATATGGCTGCCTAAATATGGTTCCCAATCAGAGATAACGATAATCACCTGACTCTGATTGAGAACCGCCTCAGGCAGCCATAGACTATGCTAGACACCCCACAAAAACCCCAAGACAAAAACGCACCACAATAACCCATGTCACACCCTGGCCTGACCAAATAAATGAAGACAATCATAATATACTTCGACCAGGGCGTGACAGAACCCCCCCCCCCCCCCCCTAAGGTGCGGACTCCCGGACGCACATCAAAACAATAGGGAGGGTCCGGGTGGGCGCCTGTCCATGGTGGCGGCTCCGGCGCGGGACGTGGACCCCACTCTATCAATGTCTTAGTTCCTCCCCCTCGCGTCCTAGGATAGTCCACCCTCGCCGCCAACCATGGCCTAGTAGTCCTCACCCAGAACCCCACTGGACTGAGGGGCAGCTCGGGACTGAGGGGCAGCTCGGGACTGAGGCAGCTCGGGACTGAGGGGTAGCTCGGGACTGAGGGATAGCTCGGGACTGAGGGGTAGCTCGGGACTGAGGGGAAGCTCGGGACTGAGGGGAAGCTCGGGACTGAGGGGAAGCTCAGCACTGAGGGGAAGCTCAGCACTGAGAGGATGCCCAGCACTGAGAGGAAGCTCAGCACTGAGAGGAAGCTCAGTACTGAGAGGAAGCTCAGCACTGAGAGGAAGCTCGGGCAGATAATTGGATCCGGCAGATCCTGGCTGGCTGGCGGATCTGGAAGAGTCTGGTTGACTGGCGGATCTGGAAGAGTCTGGCTGACTGGCAGATCTGGAAGAGTCTGGCTGACTGGCAGATCTGGAAGAGTCTGGCTGACTGACAGATCTGGAAGAGTTTGGCTGACTGGCGGATCCTGGCAGACTGACGGATCTGGCTGCTCCATGCTGACTGGTGGCTCTGGCTGCTCCATGTAACCTGACAGCTCTGGCGGATCCTTGCAGACTGGCAGCTCCTTGCAGACTGGCAGCTCCTTGCAGACTGGCAGCTCCTTGCAGACCGGTCAGCTCTGGCTGCTCTATGCAGACTGGCCGCTCTGGCTGCTCCATGCAGGCTGACAGCTCTGGCTGCTCCATGCAGGCTGACAGCTCTGGCTGCTCCATGCAGACTGGCAGCTCTGGCAGCGCTGAACAGGCAGGAGACTCCAGCAGCGCTGTAGAGAAGGAAGGCTCTGGCAGCGCTGAACAGGCAGGAGACTCCGGCAGCGCAGGAGAGGAGGAAGGCTCTGGCTGCGCTAAACAGGCGGGAGACTCCAGCAGCGCTGTAGAGGAGGAAGGCTCTGGCTGCGCTGAACAGGCGGGAGACTCCAGCAGCGCAGGAGAGGAGGAAGGCTCTGGCTGCGCTAAACAGGCGGGAGGCTCCGGCAGCGCAGGAGAGGAGGAAGGATCTGGCTGCGCTAAACAGGCGGGAGACTCCGGCAGCGCTGGAGAGGAGGAAGGCTCTAGCAGCGCTAAACAGGCGGGAGACTCCGACAGCGCTAAACAGGCGGGAGACTCCGACAGCACTGGAGAGGAGAAAGGCTCTGGCAGCGCTGAACAGGTGAGGCGCACTGAAGGCCTGGTGCGTGGTGCTGGCACTGGTGGTACTGGGCCGAGGACACGCACAGGAAGCCTGGTGCGGGGAGCTGCCACTGGAGGACTGGTGTGTGAAGGTGGCACAGGATGGACCGGACCGTGAAGGCGTACTGGAGAGCCTGAGAGCAGGACTGGCACAGGACGTGCAAGGCTAGGGAGGTGCACAGGAGGCCTGGTGCGTGAGCCTGGCACAATCTTCACCAGCTGACTAACACGCACCTCAGGACGAGTATGGAGCGCTGCCCCAGGTGCCATCAAATCCCCGACACGCTCCGTTGGGCGAATATCTTGCATACTACGCCAAATCAACTGCTCTCTCTCTTCACTCTCCTCCAATTCTATTAACACCTCCTCGAGTGTCTCCTCATCTCCCATCCGTGCACTCTCCTCCATTCTGTCCAATAATTCCTCAACCCTCTCAGACTCAGCCCTCAGCTTCGCCGATAGCTCCGATAACATCCCTGGCTCCTTACGGTAAACAGGGGGAGTTGGCTCAGGTCTGACTCCTGACTCTGCCACACTCTCCCTGAGCCCCGCCCCCCCCAATACATTTTTGGGGCTGACTCTCGGGCTTCCTTCCGCACCGCTGTGCTTGTCTCTCCAACTCCATTCTCCTATAACCCTCTTCGCACTGCTCCAGCGAATTCCAGGCGGGCTCCGGCACTCTCCCCGGGTCGACCGCCCACCTGTCTATCTCCTCCCAAGAAGTATAGTCCATACTCTTGTAGTCCAAACCGTACTGTTCGTCCTCCCATGGCCATAAATCCTTATGTTTCTCCTGCTGTTGCTGTTGCCTGTTACCACGCCACTTGGTCCTGTTGTGGTGGGTGATTCTGTAACGGCGTTCATCTGTTGAAAGAGGAGCGGACCAAAATGCAGCGTGGTGGTTACTCATGTTCTTTAATAAAATGAACAAACGAATAATACAAAAACAACAAACGGAACGTGAAAACCTATACAGCCTATCTTGTGACAACAAACACAGAGACAGGAACAATCACCCACAAAAATACTCAAAGAATATGGCTGCCTAAATATGGTTCCCAATCAGAGATAACGATAATCACCTGACTCTGATTGAGAACCGCCTCAGGCAGCCATAGACTATGCTAGACACCCCACAAAAACCCCAAGACAAAAACACACCACAATAACCCATGTCACACCCTGGCCTGACCAAATAAATGAAGACAAACATAATATACTTCGACCAGGGCGTGACAGAACCCCCCCCCTAAGGTGCGGACTCCCGGACGCACATCAAAACAATAGGGAGGGTCCGGGTGGGCGTCTGTCCATGGTGGCGGCTCCGGCGCGGGACGTGGACCCCACTCTATCAATGTCTTAGTTCCTCCCCCTCGCATCCTAGGATAGTCCACCCTCTCCGCCGACCATGGCCTAGTAGTCCTCACCCAGAACCCCACTGGACTGAGGGGCAGCTCGGGACTGAGGCAGCTCGGGAGTGAGGGGTAGCTCGGGAGTGAGGGGTAGCTCGGGACTGAGGGATAGCTCGGGACTGAGGGATAGCTCGGGACTGAGGGGAAGCTCGGGACTGAGGGATAGCTCGGGACTGAGGGATAGCTCGGGACTGAGGGGCAGCTCGGGACTGAGGGGAAGCTCGGGACTGAGGCAGCTCGGGAGAGAGGGGTAGCTCGGGAGTGAGGGGTAGCTCGGGACTGAGGGATAGCTCGGGACTGAGGGATAGCTCGGGACTGAGGGGAAGCTCGGGACTGAGGGGAAGCTCGGGACTGAGGGGAAGCTCAGCACTGAGGGGAAGCTCAGCACTGAGGGGAAGCTAAGCACTGAGGGGAAGCTCAGCACTGAGGGGAAGCTCAGCACTGAGAGGAATCCCAGCACTGAGAGGAAGCTCAGCACTGAGAGGAAGCTCAGCACTGAGAGGAAGCTCAGCACTGAGAGGAAGCTCAGGCAGATAGTTGGATCCGGCAGATCCTGTGCTGCCGGAGTCTGAAGAGCCCCTCTGTCCCGTGTTAAACCTGTTAAGGCTAGGGCAGAATACTGCCCCCGTTGGGGAAATGCGTGCCCATAGTAAACAGAAAGAAATCTGTAAAAAATTGCTAATATATGCATATAATAAATATTATTGAATAGAAAACACTCTAAAGCTTCTAAAACCGTTAAAATTATGTCTGTAAGTAAAGCAGAACTCTCAGGGCACTCATTCTCCCAAACTCTCTCTTGTCATCCAAAAAGTTGGCCCAACTTTGATGTCATCGACCCCACCCTTCCCAAGCACCTACGGTCCTGGGAACACTTCCTATGCCTTCAGCGCGGTGTCCGCTTTCAATGGGGCTTCTCATTGTGTGAATCGCGAGCTCACGAGATTAATGACGTACCGAATCCTTTCGGTCGCGCGAGAATACAGGTTACTCTCACGCGCAATCTGCGCCTGTGCTGTCTTTCTTTCAAGATTGATTAAACGATGCGTGTGTTTCTCTTTGTCCTGAGAATTGCGGTGAAGCTATATAGCATGCTAACGCTGTGTTCTGAACCAAGTTTGACAAGTTTAGTCGACATATAATATGTAATTTCGACGTTTTGGTGCGAACTAACTTTACTTTTTGGCTGCATTTCAACCGAAATATGTCGTGTTTGATAACCGAAAGACACAGACTTCAAAACTAAAGCTGTTTTTGGTAAGTATAAACCCTTCCAGGTCTTCTGATGGAAGAACAGCAAAGGTAAGGGAACATTTATGTGTTAAATTTGGGTTTCTGTGGAGGAGCCAAAATGCTAATTCCTGAGCGCCGACTCACATTATAGCCTAGTGAACGAAATCTGTAAAGTTAAAAATAAATGTAACACAGCTGTTTTATTAAGAAGAAGTGTATCTTTCTAAGTATATGTAGAACATGTATATTTAGTCAACGTTTATGATGTGTATTTCTGTTATCTGGCAGAGTTACCATAATTTCTCCAGGCATTGTTGTAGCATTTTTTAGCCATGACCTTCTATGTAAACCGTGATTTATGGATATAATTAGCATATTATTGAAAAAAACATAAATGTACTGTATAACATGTCCTATTCCTGTCATCTGATGAAGATTTTCAAAAGGTTAGTGAATTATTTTACTTTTAATCCTGCTTTTGTGATTGCATCTATTGTTCTACAAAATGGCTATGTAAATTAGCCTATCTTTGGTGGTGGTTTGACATAAATATGTGCTATGTTTTCGCCGTAAAACATTTTAGAAATCTGACTTGGTGGCTAGATGAACAAGGTGTTTATCTTTCATTTGAGCTATTGGACTTGTTAATGTGTGGAGGTTAAATATTTCTAAGAATATTTTTTGCGTTCTGTGTGCTACTGTGTCAGTTGAGCAGTGGGGGGAGGTGCCCTAGCGGGACGTGTGGTGCCAAGTAGTTTTAAGTAGGGTTGCCGTGGCTAGGAGGTCATGGAAGCGGACAAGGTGGGGGAAGACTACGGTGAAGTGGGGGCCACGTCCAGCACCAGAGCCGCCACCGCGGACAAATGCCCACCCAGACCCTCCCCTATAGGTTCAGGTTTTGCGGCCGGAGTCCGCACCTTGGTGGGGGGGGGGGGGGGGGTACTGTCACACCCTGACCATAGTTTACTTTGTATATTTCTATGTTTTGGTTGGTCAGGGTGTGAGCTGAGTGGGCATTCTATGTTTCATGTCTAGTTTGTCTATTTCTATGTCTGGCCTGATATGGTTCTCAATCAGAGGCAGGTGTTAGTCATTGTCTCTGATTGGGAACCATATTTAGGTAGCCTGGGTTTCACTGTGTTGGTGGGTGATTGTTCCTGTCTCTGTGTTTGCACCAGATAGGACTGTTTCGGTTTTTGTTACGTTCATTACGTTCTTTGTTTTGTAGTGTTTGTATTGATTCGTGTTTTACGTTTGTTTATTAAACATGGATCGCAATCTACACGCCGCATTTTGGTCCGACTCTCCTTCACAACAAGAGAACTGTTACAAGCTGCCCAAAATCAAGGCTGGTGAGAAGGATGAGGAAATGCCCTGGCGAACTTCAGGCAACACCGGCCAGTCGGACAACGACAAATGACAAAGCAGAGATTCATCCAACAAGCGCAAACGCCGTCCAGCCACCAGCATAGAAAAAGTTAACATTCTACTCAACGTTTTCCCCCCAGTTTCTTACGTAGGCTGGCGACCTGCTTGATCAAGGAAGCCACTTCAGTCCTATAATCCTTGGCAAGCAAACAATTGCCACATTGGAACTCCGTGTGACCCAGTTTGTCCAGAAACAAAGCGTAGTAGATACAGCTCCTACAGTGCTGGAACTGTTCATGTACTTCTCTAGACAAATGGGTCTCCATTGCAAAACTTATCTTGGACTAACTTTGTTAGCTTGATGACTAGCAGCTCAGCTAGCTAGCTAAGGTTAGCGGCTCTGTCAAGCAGGCTTCAACCTGTATCTTTAGCAGGATTCTGGGACACGAAATAGCAGTCCTAGCTGTTAAAAGCTAACCGTGGTGCGGAATCCATGCAAAGACAAGTTCAGCATTAATATTTAACAAATATTGGTTGTTTTAGTCAAAAACAACAAACCGAGTGTGTCCAGTGATGTTTCTGATTTACCCCATAAGTTTCACACACTTGGTTTTACACTTGACTAAATCAGTCATTGATTACAGAGGAAGGGTGAAAAACATCAGAAATTCACCCCTTCCAGGAGTGTAGCGGGATATTGCTGTAAACCAGAGCTATAACTGTCATCTGAGCTGTGTTCAGAATGATGGAAACATAAAAAACTGTTACAACGGAAACACTAAAGTTTTGAATGTCCAGTTGATGGCGAGTCATTCTGTATATACTGATGCTAAATGTTAAGTCAAATAAATGCACCCCTGGGGAGTACTGTCCTCTAAAGTACTGAAACGAGACAGATATACAGTTGCATGAAGGAGCTACTGAAACAGCAGTACAGTGATGGAGTGAGAATGAGATATAGTTGTCTCCCTCCTTCCCCTCTGCTAGAATGTTAGAACACTGGATCATTAAAATCATCAGAACCTTCCTCTGTTTCAGCATTAAACATAAGACGCCTGGAAACACACTGCCTTTGATTCCAGTGTCCTGTGTCAGGGTTAAAAATGCCCACAGCTAGCTTTTGTGTGTGTGTGTGTGTGTGTGTGTGTGTGTGTGTGTGTGTGTGTGTGTGTGTGCGTGCGTGCGTGCGTGCGTGCGTGCGTGCGTGCGTGCGTGCGTGCGTGCGTGCGTGCGTGCGTGTGTGTGTGTGTGTGTGTGCGTGTTGGTCTCTGAGCTTAGCAGCAGTAAATGAGATCAGGGTAAGTGTTACCAAGGAGGAGGCTTTTGATTAAATATGTTCAGAGTGAGACTTAGAGAGACAGAGGGGGTGGGGGAGAAATAGGATAGGGAAGGGGATATAGAATGATAGATAGCAATGGGAAAATGAAAGATCGAGACAAGGGAAGGAGAAAGAGAGAAAGTGTAAGAAAGAAAAGAAAGAAGGCTTAGGGAGAAAGAGAGAGAGGTTGGGGAGAATGGAGAGAGATTAGAAGAGTAGAGATAGAGAGGAGGGGTGATGGAGGAGAGAGAGGAAAAGAGAGTGATAGAGTAAAGGGCAGAAGAGCGTGAGAGAGGAAGTGGAAGAGATACAGAGAAAGAAAGAAAGAGAGAGTGAAAGAGTGACAGGCGAGAGCAGTAGTGAGGACATTCATGTTCAAACACAGGAAAGGAAAAGTCAGCTTTACTAAAAAAAAGAGAAGGGCAGATAGATGAAGCTGTTTCACACACAGCCAGATATACAGACTCACACGCCACTCTCATTAACAACTCACGTCCTGTTGTAAACACACACACACACCAACACAGCTTCTAGTTTATTTTGTTCTAATAATGTGTAGTTGAATGATTGGATTGTAGTGTGTTTTATAAACCAGCAAGGGAGTGTTGGATCATAGTTTTATCTTCATCATCTCTTTACTTTAACTCTAATACTTTAATACTAATTACTGCACATAGGCTACACTGAGCTAATGACTGGGAGTTTAATTAAGCCTGTGAGGAGAGAGAGAGAGAGAGAGCGGAGAGAGAGAGGGGGAGAGATACGAGAGGAAAAAGGAGGGAAAGACCACTAGAGCGAGAGCGCTATGCATTTTGTTTTGTAACCTCATTTGCAGTCCTAAACTTTTCACAGATATATGTTTGTATGGTTGTTTTATGTCTGAGTTTATCCAGTAAGGATTTAAACTGAGATTACCGGTATGACACTAAGACATCCCTGTTACAGGAATGACACACGTGACCTCTAATCAACCTATCATGAGCAGGTGACCAGGGAGACACCTAACTGAAAAAATACAAAATGCTCTATTATTCTCCATCTCTCTCTCGCTGTTGCATTCTCAAACATTATCTCTCATCTGGCATCTGTCTCTTACACACACAGTGGGAGCAACAAACACACACACAGCCTTATTTCATGATGCTGTCAGCAGATGGACAGAAGCAAGAGGAATCACACACACACACACACACACACACAAACACAGTCACATTTCAGACTGCTGTCAGACAAAGGTGTGAGGGAACACAGGATGGATTCTCCTCTCTCTCATTTCATCATACTGCCACGACACCCCTATTTACCTCTCCCATCCATCTCCCAATATGTGTATCTCGCTGTCCTGTGAGTGTTTGTGTGTTTGTGTGTGTGTAGGCCTTGTCCAAACCCTACAGTATATAGGGCTGTGGCGGTCGTTAAACTTTGTCAGCCTGTTATTGTCATGCAAAACACTGCCAGCCTCATGGTAATTGACCGCTAATAAACATAAACCCGTTTAGCATCTCCACGCCTCCACTCATACAAGCCACATAATTTATTTTAAGCAGGTCTAAAGAAACATGATATTTAAAAAATGTACTTCAGAAGAACAGAGTATGAGTTGACCTACTGTATGTTATCCTATCTGGCTATGCGCCATTCCTCAAGCTGTAGTCTTGTTTATTTAGCAGACAAAATATACGTATAAGACCCGTGCCATTATTTTATATTATATGATTTTATAGTAAGAATAATGTAATTGAACTTAGCTAAATAAAATAGAAACTATATTTTTCCAATGTCAAGTGGAAAAGTGATCATTTGAAACAGGTTCTATACACTAGATTTAGTGTTAATTGGAAACTTTAGTTGTGAATGATACCAACCTTAGAATGTCTTAGAAATCAAACATATATGGGCCGCATAATGTGACTATAGGTTATTGATGATTTAAGAAAGTTGCAAAAGAAACTTGCCTCAGGCTGCACACACTGTTCTCTCATCAAGTTATCATATGTTTAACCGTCAGACTATTCTCAATTTAATCTCGTCTCAACCTACATGTCAAACTAGTTTAGATTTATAATGGCCCATTATCAAATGGGCAGGAACAGGTGCAGGGGGAAAAATACATGTCGTCGGTATGTGATCGAATAGAGAATTGAGGCCGCCTTACTTTTTAAATCATGCTGGGTAGTGTCGTTACTTAACTTTAACATTAATCTGAAGACTGTTATTTATCTAATTAACTATGTTTAACTGTTACCTGATTCATTTGTAACATGTAACAATTAACTCATTAGGATCTGGGTCACCACAAGAGCGGTTCTTTCACAAGAGCGGTTCTTTACCATCTCCCCGAATTAAACTCTAACCGTCTTTACCTATCATGTCTATGAACAGTCAATGTATTAATCATAACCTCATATCATATCATCATTCTGAACAGTCGTAACTTCCTTGCATCTGCAAAAACCTGAACCTTACTTATGATTCAGTACTACACAAACTGGATATTTATTTATTTACTAGCTAATTAAATGGGAACACAGGATAAACATACACACTTTGCACCGGTTACTGAGTGGAGAATGAATACCCTGAAAACAGGTCCATAGCGGAATGACAACAACATGGCTGCTTGTTAAGGAAGAGATGGAGAGGGAGACAGAGAGGGACAGAGACACATAACATTGGTACATTCAGAAACTACTCTCACTTGCATTAACCATATACTTTGCACAAGAACCGCCACCCGCTTTGAGTAAGAAATCATGAATGTATTTACATGAAATGCCTGGGTCGCCAGGGATCTCTCAGTGGACAGGGCAGCCAAGGAAAAGGAGTTTGGGCCTTTTCGCGGCACACTTGTAAGGCTCTGTAGTCCAAAATGGTTCTACCAAGTCCTCTACTGTTATCCTTCTTTGTAGTCATTTTACATCCATCCGCTCTTGACGAGGCTTCTTTGAAGATAGGCTAGCCAGCCGTATCGATGGTTTCCCAGAGGGGGGATGCATAATATGATGGTTTGAGCAGAGTAACCGATGGTCCTCCTTAAATTCACTTTCGAAGATACTTAACTTAGGACAGCTAATCAGCCATACCATTGATTGTCCGGGAGTTGAGTTTATCGTCTCCACCTCGTGTTGAGATTCAAAGTTCAAACCACTTTAAATGTACAGCCGCAGCTTGTCTAATATGTTACTATCTTAACCCATCATTTATACAGTTGTCAGGAAAGGGTGGTTCTGGCAGGATGACACGCTCTCTGACCTTATTCAGGGGTGGTTACTACTCACTGTACAAAGTTATAAAAAACAATTATCTTATAGCTTCTCAAAACACATCCCTATCTTAACAAAAACACTTTCATCATTGTTCATATTACATGCATAACACATAGTATTGAAACTTCATACATGTAGAGTGTATACTTTCCAAGTTACAGTATTTCCTTTATAACATGTTTAATGACATCACAAAATAACCAACAAGTGATATTAGTGTTCTATAGATCGCCTCTGACCATTCACTGTGTTCTATGTTAGAAATATTGTTCCAGTATTCGCTTTTGAACTCGTTACATGATGACCAGACCACACGCGCGCATGATTCTGTGTGCACCATTGCGCCGCATGTTGATTTTGTCCCCCCACACCAGACGCGATCAGGACACGCAGGTTGAAATATCAAAGCTAACTCTGAACCAATTATATTAATTTGGGGACAGTTTGAAAAGCATTCAACATTTATGGCAATATAGCTAGCTAGCTTGCTGTTGCTTGCTAATTTGTCCTAGGATATAAATATTGGGTTGTTATTTGACCTTAAATGCCACAACCCACCGGAGTGTGGACCTTATTTCATCTTACAATCACCCAAGTGAGTAAATGCTCCTAAAAACCATTGAGGAGATGGGAAAGGCAGGACTTGAAGCACGTTGAGCATCACAAATAGAACTAAGTTCTATTTTAGCACCTGGCCACACAGATGATCGCTGACGCGCGCGAGCAGTGTGGGTGCAATGATTGAATAACATGTACGTGTAAATGTATTTTGCAACACTCGCAGATAGGGCACGTCCGGTCTGGTCAGCATGTTAGAGTTTACATGGGAAAAATTATATTGAAACAAACAGCATTCATTTGGAGAATCTTGGAGAGGGAGATATTCTCCCTTGATTTACAACAGGATGTGAGTTGTTAATCCCCACTAGTTCCCTCCTTCCACCCTCTACAGTTGAGAGGGGGTCTGATTTCACTTATTTATTGCAAACCTTATCTGACCCTTTTGGATTCTCATGGACAGTCATGACAGTAGGCTATTCAATGCATCATTACTTAATGCATCAACCATTGTTTGAGGAGCATGCAGCCTCTTGCTGGGCGACAGGTGATATTACGCCCAACTCTGTATGCCATGGGCTCTCCAACCCTGTTCCTGCAGCTACCCAATGCTTAATTTGGGAAACCAAGTGAAATCTGCTCCAGAACATTGACAGTATCATGTTTTCACAAATACAAATTCCCTATAATTGTGGGCTAACTGTAAGCCACCCTGCACAATCAATGAAACAGTGTCGCCCAGGCCTATATGTTCTCTCCAAGAATCATGTCCACACAGTATGCATAATAATAAAGTCAACACTCAAAGGCAATTACTAGAATTCTTTTAATTTTAGAGTATAGGCTAGACCAATTCTTTACCAAAGACATCTTAATCCTTTAAAAAGGAAAAATACAATGCATTTGGAAGGTATTCAGACCTGTTGAATTATTAAACATTTTGTTACGTTACAGCCTTATTATAAAATTGATTAAATCTACACACAATACCCCATAATGACGAAGCAAAAACAGGAAATATGACATTTACATAAGTATTCAGATCCTTTACTCAGTACTTTGTTGAAACACCTTTGGCAGTGATTACAGCCGAGTCTTCTTGGGTATGATGCTACAAGCTTGGTACACCTGTACTTGGGGAGTTTCTACCATTCTTCTCTGCTGATCCTTTCAAGCTCTACCAGGTTGGATGGGGAGTATTGCTACACAGCTGTTTTCAGATCACTCCAGATATGTTCGATCGGGTTCATGTCCGGGCTCTAGCTGGCCCCCTCAAGGACATTCAGAGACTTGTCCCGAAGCCACTCCTGCGTTGTCTTGGCTGTGTGCTTAGAGTTGTTGTCCTGTTAGAAGGTGAACCTTCGCCCCTGTCTGAGGTCCTGAGTGCTCTGGAACAGGTTTTAATCAAGATTCTCTTTGTACTTTGCTCCGTTCATCTTTGCCTCAATCCTGACTGGTCTCCCAGTCACTGCCACTGAAAAACACCTCCACACAGCATGATGCTGTCACCACCATACTTCACCGTAGGGATGGTGCCTGGTTTCCTCCAGATGTGACACTTGGAATTTAGGCCAAAGAGTTCTATCTTGGTTTCGTCAGGCCAGAGAATCTTGTTCTCATGGTCTGAGAGTCCTTTAGGTGCCTTTTGGTAAACTCCAAGCGGGCTGTCGTGTGCCTTTTATTGAGGAGTGGCTTCCATATGGCCACTCTACCATAAAGGCCTGATTGGTGGAGTGCTCCCGATATCTAGAAAGTTCTCCCATTTCCACAGAGGAACTCTGGAGCTCTGTCAGACTGACCATCAGGTTCTTTGTCACCTCCCTGATCAAGGCCCTTCTCCCCCAATTGCTCAGTTTGGCTAGGCAGCCAGCTCTAGGAAGAGTCTTGGTGCTTCCAAACTTCTTCCATTTAAGAATGATGGAGGCCACTTTGTTCTTGGGGACCTTCAATGCTGCAGGCATTTTTTTGGTACCCTTCCCCAGATCTGTGCATCGACGCAATCCTGTCTCGGAGCTCTACGGACAATTCCTTCGACCTCATGGCTTAGTTTTTGCTCTGACATGCACTGCAAACCATGGGATCGTATATAGACAGGTGTGTGCCTTTCCAAATCATGTCCAATCAACTGAATGTACCACAGGTGGACTCCAATCAAGTTGTAGAAACATCTCAAGGACGATCAATAGAAACAGGATGCACCTGAACTCAATTGCGAGTCTCAAAGCAAAGGGTCTGAATACTTATGTAAATGAGATAGTTCTGTTTTTATTTGTAATACATTCGCAAAAATGTCTATAAACCTGTTTTTGGTTTGTCATTCTGGGGTATTGTTTGTAGATTGATGAGAAAAAATACAATTTAATCAGTTTTAGAATAAGGCTGTAACGTAACAAAATGTGGAAAAACTCAAGGGCAAGGGGTCTGAATACTTTTTGAATGCACTGTATATAGGCCTACGCATATAAATAAGCTCTTAGATGCGTATGGGAGTTTTGAAATTATCATCACCTCTGAAAGAGCTGTCCATTTCGTTGTTAGGCTTTGAAACAACATCCACAACAACCATAGTTTTACCCTTTTGTTGAACTTCTTTCTTCAATTTGATCATTCAAAGTGAGGTGAGTTTTAAAAGCATGATGCTGTTTTTATGATGTGATAAATAGCATTTACATTGATGTCAAAGTGGTTAGAGGGACAATAGAGCCCTGAGTACCAGGCCATTAGCTACCTAATGGTTGTTAGTGAGCTGGGTAGAACCAACGCATGTCCAGAGCGCATGAAAGGAAATTACAGTGACTCACCTGTCATGTGGAATTTTAATGCGGTCATGACTCATGACTTCCGCTAATATAGTCACCACAACAGCCCTGCATTGCACTTACTTCCTTTTTCAAAGGAGCACTCTACTGAAGCTCAACATTTAAAGTGGAACTGACAGCGTTTTAGTAACATGAAATCTTATTCAAATCTGTTCCTGTACACACCCAGGAAGGGTGACAATCGAGCGACGTTAGATTATTAGAACTCCTCCGCCAAAAGCCTCAAAATACACCTGAAATTATTTTTGCAAATATATGAATACCACAGGAGTCGTCTTACATTTGGGAACTTTACAATCCTATTGATCAAACAACCTTGAAAAGGTAGTCTCTCTCTCCCTCAGTTGCCTTTGCATATCAACAACAACAAGATTAACAACTAATGACAGCCAGATGAGATGAGCTAAAATCCAACGAGGGAACATTAGATAAACCCTCTCAGCTAGTTGGCCGTCAAAATTGCACTGAGAAACAATGAAACTGACAAACGTCCTTCTACAGCTTGCCTGCCAATGCATGCTTGTCCCAATCTACGTTTTGACAACTGTCGCCCATATGATCGATGCCAAATACATTTGATTGACAACTAAGAGATATGCGAATTGTGGATAACAAAACAGTCGTTCAAGTTCAGCATATCTAGCTCGCAAAACTATTCACATTTCTTGCTAGTTAACCAAATAACACCTTCAGCTCTAGCTTAAGCCACCAAAAGACGATGTGAGGGGAAAAAGCCAGTCACTCACCCACTCTTCCAATGACATGACATCCTCCCAGCAGCTACGCTGTATCTAGTTAATGTTAGGCTCCGTGTTTTTAGCTTGCTAAATAAATATAAAGCAACATAAATAGATACTGTAGCCCAGGGCTGTCAAACTCAATCAGTGCACGGGCCATATTGAAAAAACTACAAATTCACAGGCAGACATTTGTTTTTACAAAAAAAACGTGCAACTGTGACCCAAACTGACCATTGTCTTTTTTGTGTTTTTTATATAGCCCTTTATAATGTTCACTTATGTACATAGGATGCTATATATAGCATTGTAACATATTACACTGAACAAAATTATAAACAAAACATGCAACAATTTCAAAGATTTTGCTGAGATACAGTTCATATAAGGAAATCAGTCAACTGAAATAAATGCATTAGGCCCATGGGCCAGGGAGGGCATAGGCCTACCTACTTTGGAGCGAGGCCCACCCACTGGGAGCCAAGCCCAGCCAATCAGAATTAGTTTTCCCCACAGAAGGGCTGTCACGCCCTGACCTGAGAGAGCCTTTACATGTCTCTATTTTGGTTTGGTCAAGGTGTGATTTGGGTGGGCATTCTAGGTTTTGTTTTCTAGGTTTTTGTATTTCTTTGTGTTTGGCCGGGTATGGTTCTCAATCAGGGACAGTTGTCTATCATTGTCTCTGTTTGGGAATCATACTTAGGCAGCCTTTTTTCCCTGTTGTATTTGTGGGAAGGGGGCAAACTACCTGCCCTCCAGGACACCTACACCACCCGATGTCACAGGAAGGCCATAAAGATCATCAAGGACAACAACCACCCGAGCCACTGCCTGTTCACCCCGCTATCATCCAGAAGGCGAGGTCAGTACAGGTGCATCAAAGCTGGGACCGAGAGACTGAAAAACAGCTTCTATCTCAAGGCCATCAGACTGTTAAACAGCCACCACTAACATTGAGTGGCTGCTGCCAACACACTGACTCAACTCCAGCCACTTTAATAATGGAAATTGATGGGAAATGATGTAAAATATATCACTAGCCACTTTAAACAATGCTACCTAATATAATGTTTACATACCCTACATTATTCATCTCATATGTATATGTATATACTGTACTCTATATCATCTACTGCATATGTATGTAATACATGTATCACTAGCCACTTTAACTATGCCACTTTGTTTACATACTCATCTCATATGTATATACTGCACCCAATACCATCTACTGTATCTTGCCTATGCCACTCTGTACCATCACTCATTCATATATCTTTATGTACATATTCTTTATCCCCTTACACTTGTGTCTATAAGGTAGTAGTTTTGGAATTGTTAGCTAGATTACTTGTTGGTTATTACTACATTGTCGGAACTAGAAGCACAAGCATTTCGCTACACTCGCATTAACATCTGCTAACCATGTGTATGTGACAAATACAATTTGATTTGATTTGATTTGATTTGGCCCTATAGCCCTGTTAGCTTCACGGTTGTTCCTTCGTTTGTTGTTTTGTTGGCGACATTTTAAATAAAAGGAAAATGTACGCTCACCACGCTGCACTATGGTCTAGTTCTTTCGATGGCCGTGACAAGAGCTTTATTACAGATCGAAATACTCCTCAGATAGAAATACACCTTGCATTGCAAGGATCACTTAATGGGTGCATGGTTATTAGTAGCTGGTTGCTCCTCATTATACACCACTGACCAACAAATATTATTTATATCAATAACATAGGAATGACAAAAAAACATATTGTATGACCACTTATACATTATATAAGCCTTAGGAACTTTGGTCTTCCTAGATATGTCAACTAAACTCAGCAAAAAAAGAAACTTTGGCTTTTTCAGGACCTTGTCTTTCAAAGAAAATTTGTAAAAATCCAAATAACTTCACAGATCTTCATTGTGAAGGGTTTGAACACTGTTTCCCGTGAACCATAATCAATTAATGAACATGCACCTGTGGAATGGTCGTTAAGACACTAACAGCTTACAGATGGTAGGCAATTAAGGTGACAGTTATGAAAAAATAGGACACTAAAGAGGCCTTTCTACTGACTCTGAAAATCACCAAAAGAAAGATGGCCAGGGCCTCTGCACATCTGTGTCAACGTGTCTTAGGCATGCTGCAAGGAGGCATGAGGACTGCAGATGTGGCCAGGGCAATAAATTGCAATGTCCATACTGTGAAACGCCTAAGACAACGCTACAGCGAGAGAGGATGGACAGCTGATCGTCCTCGCAGTGGCAGACCACGTGTAACAACACCTGCACAGGATCGGTACATCCAAACATCACACCTGCGGGACAGTTACAGGATGGCAACAACAACTGCCGAGTTACACCAGGAACGCACAATCCCTCCATCAGTGCTCAGACTGTCCGCAATAGGCTGAGAGAGGCTGGACTGAGGGCTTGTAGGCCTGTTGTAAGGCAGGTCCTCACCAGACATCACTGGCAACAATGTCGCCTATGGGCACAAACCCACTGTCGCTGGACCAGACCGGACTGGCAAAAAGTGCTCTTCAATGACGAGCTGCGGTTTTGGCTCACCCGGGGTGATGGTCTGATTTGCGTTTATCGTCGAAGGAATGAGCGTTACACCGAGGCCTGTACTCTAGAGCGGGATCGATTTGGAGGTGGAGGGTCCGTCATAGTCTGGAGGCGTGTCAGAGCAGCATTGGGCTGAGCTTGTCATTGCAGGCAATCTCAACACTGTGCGTTACAGGGAAGACATCCTCCTGCCTCATGTTGTACCCTTCCTGCAGACTTATCCTGACATGACCCTCCAGCATGACAATGCCACCAGCCATACTGCTCGTTCTGTGCATGAGGAATGTCAGTGTTCTGCCATGGCCAGTGAAGAGCCCGGATCTCAATCCCATTGAGCACGTCTGGGACGTGTTGGATTGGAGGGTGAGGGCTAGGGCTATTCCCCCCAGAAATGTCTGTGAACATGCAGGTGCCTTGGTGGAAGAGTGGGGTAACATCTCACAGCCCGAACTGGCAAATCTGGTGCAGTCCATGAGGAGGAGATGCACTGGAGTACTTAAAGCAGCTAGTGACTGTTACTTTTGATTTTGACCCCCACTTTGTTCAGGGACACATTATTCCATTTCTGTTAGTCACATGTCTGTGGAACTTGCTCAGTTTATGTCTCAGCTGTTGAATCTTGTATACTTGTATATATTTACACATGTTAAGTTTGCTGAAAATAAACGCAGTTGACAATGAGAGGACATTTTTTTCTGAGTTTACATGCCCTTATGTCAGTCATCAGTCATAAAGAGTGTGTCTTGTCCTGCTCCTACATTCATATAGTCATCAGCAACAGAGCGTAGGGGGTAGGTGCATGTCTGACATCAATGTGTGCACAATTACATTGTAGGCAGTGGTTCCCAAACTTTTTAAAGTCCCGTACCCGCTTCAAAGGACATAACTCTGCAATGTTGGGTTGTATTGGAGAGCGTCTCAGTCTTTTTCCACACACCGTCTGTGCCTGTATTTCGTTTTCATGCTAGTGAGGGCTGAGAATCCACTCTCACATAGGTATGTGGTTGCAAAGGGCATCAGTGTCTTAATAGCGCAATTTGCCAAGGCAGGATACTCTGATAGCAGCCCAATCCAGAAATCTTTGGGTGGCTTCTGATTAAATTCAATTTTCACAGAACCGCTTGTTGCAATTTCGATGAGGCTCTCTTGTTCAGATATCGGTAAGTGGACTGGAGGCAGGGCATGAAAGGGATAACGAATCCAGTTGTTTGTGTCATCTGTTTTGGGAAAGCACCTGCGTAATTGTGCACCCAACTCACTCAGGTGCTTCGCTATATCACATTTGACATGGTCTGTAAGCTTGAGTTAATTTAAACACAAAAAATCATACAATGATGGAAATACCTGTGGGTTGTCTTTGTTAATGCACCTCTAGTGACTCCCCATCCCGCATGAGGTAGCGTAATCATCGACTGACACTAATTAGCATAACACAACGGACATAAATATTCCTAGAAAATATTCCTATTCATGAAAATCACAAGTGAAATATATTGAGACACAGCTTAGCCTTTTGTTAATCACCCTGTCATCTCAGATTTTCAAAATATGCTTTACAGCCGAAGCTAGACAAGCATTTGTGTAAGTTTATCGATAGCCTAGCATAGCATTTTGTCCAGCTAGCAACAGGTAACTTCGTCACGGAAATCAGAAAAGCAATCAAATTAAATAGTTTACCTTTGATGAGCTTCGGATGTTTTCACTCACGAGACTCCCAGTTAGATAGCCAATGTTCCTTTTTACCAAAAATATTATTTTTGTAGGCGAAATAGCTCCGTTTGTTCTTCACGTTTGGCTGAGAAATCGCCCGGAAATTGCAGTCACGAAAACACAGAAAAATATTCCAAATTACTGTAACTCCATAATATCGACAGAAACATGGCAAACGTTGTTTATAATCAATCCTCAAGGTGTTTTTCAAATATCTATTCGATAATATATCCACCGGGACAATTCGTTTTTCAGTAGGACCGATTGGAATAATGGCTACCTCTGTATTTTACGCGAGAATCACTCGACGATCGTGACAGAAGATCCCACCAAAAAATGGACCAAGCAGCGTGTACAGGACGAGTGGATTTGAGAGGAGATCCTGGATGGTAAAGGACCCTGGATGCAGGCCAGGGAGTATCGCCGTCCGAAGGAGGAGATAGAGGCAGCGAAAGCGGAACGGCGACGATACGAGGAGATAGCTCATTGAAGCAAGCACGAGAGTCAGCCCCCAATTTTTTGGGGGGTGGGGCACACGGAGTGGTCGGCACACGGAGTGGTCGGCGAAGTTGAGGGGTGAGTTAGAGACTGTCGAGGAGTTATTGGACAAATTGGAGGAGAGTGAACGGAGGGGAGAGTTAGAAACCTTTGAGGAGCTTTTGGACAAATTGGAGGAGAGTGAAGAGAGAGAGAGCTATTGGTTTGGCGTAGTATGCATGGCTTTCGCACTGAGGAGCGTGTTAGTCGTCCGATGCAACCTGAGTCAGTTCCCCGTACTCGTCCTGAGAAGTGTGTTAAAGTTCAGGAACAATTGATGCCGGCTATACACACCAGGTCTCCAGTGCACCTTCCCAGTCCGGTACGTCCGGTGCCTGCTCCTAGCACTCTCCCTCAAGTGCGCCTTCCCAGTCCGGTAGGTCCTCTTCCTGCTCCTCGCACTCTCCCTCAAGTGCGCTTTCCCAGTCAGGTGTGTCCTGTTCCTGCCCCTCACACACGCCCTGAGGTGCGTGTCACTGGCACCACGCATCAGACCTCCAGTGCGCCTCCACATTTCAGTACGTCCTGTGCCTCTTCCCCGCACTCGCCCTGAGGTGCGTGTCACCAGCCCGGTACCACGAGTGCCGGCACCACGCATCAGGCCTCCAGTGCGCCTCCACAGTCCAGTACGTCCTGTGCCTCTTCCTCGCACTCGTCCTAAGGTGCGTGTCGCCAGCCCAGTACCACCAGTACCTGTCCCACTCATCAGGCCTCCAGTGCGCCTCCACAGTCCAGTACGTCCTGTGCCTCTTCCTTGCACTCGCCCTGAGATGCATGTCACCAGCCCAGTACCACCAGTGCCGGCACCACGCATCAGGTCTCCAAGGCACCTCCACAGTCCAGAGCTTCCGGTGACAGTTCCCAGTCCAGAGCTTCCGGCGACAGTTCCCAGTCCAGAGCTTCCGGAGACAATTCCCAGTCCAGAGCTTCTGGCAACGTTTCACAGTCCGGAACCTCCTGAGACGGTCCACAGTCCGCAACCTCCTGAGACGGTTCACAGTCCGGAACCTTCTGAGACGGTCTGCGGTCTGGAACCACCAGTAACGGTCGGCGTTCCGGAACCTCCAGCGATGGTCGGCGGTCCAGAACCTCCAGCGATGGTCGGCGGTCCAGAGCATTCAGCAGGGGTTCTCAGTCCAGAGCCTCCTGTGACGATCTAAGGTCCGGTTCCTCCGGCATAGGATTTTTAATGAATTTATTTGCAAATTATGGTGGAAAATGAGATCTTGCGTGGAGCCCCAGATCGAGGGAGATTATCAGTGGTCTTGTATGTCTTCCATTTCCTAATAATTGCTCCCACAGTTGATTTCTTCAAACCAAGCTGCTTACCTATTGCAGATTCAGTCAGGTCTGTGAGAGCCAGAAATCTTGCTTGTTTGTAGATGACCAAATACTTATTTTTCACCATAATTTGCAAATAAATTCATTAAAAATCCTACAATGTGATTTTCAGGATTTTCTGTCATAGTTGAAGTGTACCTATGATGAAAATTACAGGCCTCTCTTATCTTTTTAAGTGGGAGAACTTGCACAATTGGTGGCTGACTAAATACTTTTTTGCCCCACTGTATATGTGAAGCAATAATTGTTTCAAAACATCTCCTGCCATGTCACTGATGTGTCGTGAACCAGTATTGTTTGATGAAGGCATTGTCTGTATAGTTTTTTGGCCTTTTCCCCCAGCATTGTCCCAGTCATGTCCACGGTAGCAGGAAGAATTAAGTCCTCCACAATAGTATGGGGCTTGCCCGTCCTAGCCACTCGGTAGTTCACCATATATTCTAGCCCCTCTTATTAATGTTATCTTTTGCTTTTATACATGTCTTACTAGTCTAAAGTCATCTTAATTCTCGCTCCAAAAACTCCCTTGGATTATTTTTCAAATTGGCATGTTTTGTTTCTAAATGTCTGCGCAAGAGTGAAGGTTTCATTGAGTTGTGAGATAGTACTTTTGCACATATAACACACTGTGGATGAGGAAAGGCACTACTCCCAATATAAGTGAACCCACAATCAATGTATTTCTCATAATATTTGCGCCTCTTCGATGGTCCAAAGTCCCTGTTTGTTGTTCGGTGCTTTTCTGGGTAAGTGGGCAGTAGCTTTTAGGCTGCATCAGATTCACAACTGTCAGTGTCCATGCTAGCTGGGCTAACAACGAATGTAGAATTACTGATGCTAACATTGGATGTGATCGTGGAAGCAACAACTTGTGTCGTTGACAGTAGAGCTCTATGGACGCAGGTCTTACTTTTCATAACCATTTATCCATTTTCGAACAAAAAGAATGAGCAGCAGCTACGTTTGGCTACGTACGGACTGTTAGTGGAATTCCCGCGAGAGAGTAACAGTTAATGTGATTGGATGCTAATTATTTTACTATGCTACCTGTATTTGACATTGTGTTGTTATTTCGCTGAACACTAAAATCAAATCAAACTTTATTTGTCACATGCGCGTAATACAACAAGTGTAGACCTTACCGTGAAATGTTTGCTTACAAGGCTTAACCAACAGTGCAGTTCAAGAAGAGTTAAGAAAATATTTACCAAATATACTAAAGTTAAAAAAAAATTGGGGGTCAATGTAATAGCCCAGTGGCCATTTGTGACAGCATATATTATGCTTGTCTTCATTTATTTGGTCAGGCCAGGGTGTGACATGGGTTATTGTGGTGCGTTTTTGTCTTGGGGTTTTGTGGGGTGTCTAGCATAGTCTATGGCTGCCTGAGGTGGTTCTCAATCAGAGTCAGGTGATTATCGTTGTCTCTGATTGGGAACCATATTTAGGCAGCCATATTCTTTGAGAATTTCGTGGGTGATTGTTCCTGTCTCTGTGTTTGTTGTCACAAGATAGGCTGTATAGGTTTTCACGTTCCGTTTGTTGTTTTGTATTTTTAAGTTATTTCATGTATAGTTCATTTTTTCATTAAAGAACATGAGTAACCACCACGCTGCATTTTGGTCCGCTTCTCCTTCCACAGACGAACGTCGTTACAGAATCACCCACCCTAACAGGACCAAGCGGCGTGGTAACAGGCAGGAGCAACAAAGAGAGGAATGGACATGGGAGGATGAATTGTTCGGAGAAGGACCCTGGGATCAACCTGGAGAATATCGCTGCCCCAAAGAAGAACTGGAGGCGGAGAGAGCTGAGAGGCGCTGGTATGAGGAGAAGCAACAGCGGCAGCAGGAGCAACAATATCGGGACTACACTACTTGGGAGGAAATAGACAGGTGGGCGGTCGACCCAGGGAGAGTGCCGGAGCCCGCCTGGGATTCGCTGGAGCAGTGCGAAGAGGGTTATAGGAGAATGGAGTTGGAGAGACAAGCACGGAGGTGCGGAAGGAAACCCGAGAGTCAGCCCCAACAATGTATTGGGGGGGGGGGGCTCAGGGAGAGTGTGGCAGAGTCAGGAGTCAGACCTGAGCCAACTCTCCCTGTTTATCGTGAGGAGCCAAGGAGGAGACCAGAACCAGAGCCGGTGTTGGAGGTGAGCAAAGCAGAGACTGTGAAGGAGTTAATGGGGAAATTGGAGGAGAGAGTTATGAGGGAGTTGCTGAGTGGGTGCTTTAGGTACGGTATTCGCCCGACGGAGCGTGTCGGGGATTTGATGGCACCTGGGTCAGCGCTCCATACTCGTCCTGAGGTGTGTGTTAGTCGGCTGGTGAAGTTGGTGCCAGCCTCACGCACCAGGCCTCCTGTGCACATCCCTAGCCTTGCACGTCCTGTGCCAGCACTGCTCTCAAGATCTCCAGTACGCCTTCACGGTCTAGCCCATCCTGTGCCACCTCCACACATCAGCCCTCCGGTGGCAGCTCCCTGCACCAGGCTTCCTGTGCATGTCCTCGGCCCAGTACCACCAGTGCCAGCACCACGCATCAGGCCTATAGTGCGCCTCGCCTCTCCAGCGCTGCCGGAGCCTTTCTTCTCTCCTGCGCTGCCGGAGTCTCCCGCCTGTTCGGCGCTGCCCGAGCCTTCCTCCTCTCCTGCGCTGCCGGAGCCTCCCGCCTGTTCAGCGCTGCCGGAGCCTTTCTCCTCTCCTGCGCTGCCGGAGTCTCCGGCCTGTTCAGCGCAGCCAGAGCCTTCCTCCTCTACAGCGCTGCTGGAGTCTCCCGCCTGTTTAGCGCAGCCAGAGCCTTTCTCCTCTCCTGCGCTGCCGGAGTCTCCTGCCTGTTCAGCGCTGCCAGAGCCTTCCTCCTCTACAGCGCTGCTGGAGTCTCCTGCCTGTTCAGCGCAGCCAGAGCTGCCAGCCTGCATGGAGCAGCCAGAGCTGTCAGCCTGCATGGAGCAGCCAGAGCGGCCAGTCTGCATGGAGCAGCCAGAGCTGTCGGTCTGCATGGAGCAGCCAGAGCTGTCAGTCTGCATGGAGCAGCCAGAGCTGCCAGTCTGCATGGAGCAGCCAGAGCTGTCAGTCTGCAAGGAGCTGCCAGTCTGCAAGGAGCTGCCAGTCTGCAAGGAGCCGCCAGAGCTGCCAGTCTGCAAGAAGCCGCCAGAGCTGTCAGTCTACATGGAGCAGCCAGAGCCGCCAGTCAGCATGGAGCAGCCAGATCCGTCAGTCTGCCAGGATCCGCCAGTCAGCCAGACTTTTCCAGATCTGCCAGTCAGCCAGACTCTTCCAGATCTGCCAGTCAGCCAGACTCTTCCAGATCTGCCAGTCAGCCAGACTCTTCCAGATCTGCCAGTCAGCCAGACTCTTCCAGATCTGCCAGTCAACCAGACTCTTCCAGATCCGCCAGCCAGCCAGGATCTGCCGGATCCAACTACCTACCTGAGCTTCCTCTCAGTGCTGAGCTTCCTCTCAGTGCTGGGCTTCCTCTCAGTGCTGAGCTTCCCCTCAGTGCTGAAGCTTTCCCTCATTGCTGAGCTTCCCCTCAGTGCTGAGCTTCCCCTCAGTGCCGAGCTTCCCCTCAGTGCCGAGCTTCCCCTCAGTGCCGAGCTTCCCCTCAGTGCCGAGCTACTCCTCAGTCCCGAGCTACTCCTCAGTCCCGAGCTGCCCCTCAGTCCCGAGCTGCCCTTCAGTCCCGAGCTGCCCCTCAGTCCAGTGGGGTTCTGGGTGAGGACTACTAGGCCATGGTCGGCGGCGAGGGTGGACTATCCTAGGACGCGAGGGGGAGGAACTAAGACATTGATAGAGTGGGGTCCACTACCGCGCCGGAGCCGCCACCATGGACAGACGCCCACCCGGACCCTCCCTATTGTTTTGATGTGCGTCCGGGAGTCCGCACCTTAGGGGTGGGGGGGGGGGTTCTGTCACGCCCTGGTCGAAGTATATTATGCTTGTCTTCATTTATTTGGTCAGGCCAGGGTGTGACATGGGTTATTGTGGTGCGTTTTTGTCTTGGGGTTTTGTGGGGTGTCTAGCATAGTCTATGGCTGCCTGAGGTGGTTCTCAATCAGAGTCAGGTGATTATCGTTGTCTCTGATTGGGAACCATATTTAGGCAGCCATATTCTTTGAGAATTTCGTGGGTGATTGTTCCTGTCTCTGTGTTTGTTGTCACAAGATAGGCTGTATAGGTTTTCACGTTCCGTTTGTTGTTTTGTATTTTTAAGTTATTTATTTTTCATTAAAGAACATGAGTAACCACCAAGCTGCATTTTGGTCCGCTTCTCCTTCTACAGACGAACGTCGTTACAATTTGATTAATATTGTTCAGCAGTATTTTGTTCAGTTGGTTTAATTGAATTTTTGGCAGTGAAACAACGCTACTTAGGTGAGATAAAACCTCACCCAAATTTATAGCCCAGTTGGAAAATATAAATGGACTGTTTGAAAATGTGTAGATGGACTGTTTGAAAATGTTTTTTTTTTACATGTGAATCCTGTTTTTATTTGGCGTACCCCTGTTTGGGAATACCACTGTTTGGGAATACCACTGTTTGGGAATACCTGGTGTAATGGAATGTTTTGCCTTGTGTGGTATGTTTTGTGGGTTTAGACACTTATGTAGGTGTCATAACCAGCCATAAATTAATGCAATATATGTCACAACAGGTCTAAATATGTGTCATGACAGTGTTATGACCATATTATGACAGGTTATGACAAGTTATGTCAGCTGTTATGACATATTATGGCATGGTTATAACCATTTCATAACGTGTTATGACGCTGGGTGTCAAGTAAAGTGTTACCCTGCCATACAGTACATCATGGAATGTTTTGTCAAATAGAACACATTTTTAAAATGTCTTCTGAATTTGGTTTTGAAACATAAACTGGGAGTTTGTTATTTTTGACGGATGTTATGATTGTTTCATATCTGCAAAATAGTTAAGGCGCTGTCCGTTCCACTTTAATTATGTACATTACATGTAACAATGAGTAAAGTTTCTCCAGTAAAGTTTCAGTGAAGTTTCTAACAGTCTCATGGGGAGCCCTTGGCTTTCTATACAATCTGTTTGTCTGCTTTTCTCCCTGATTCGTTTTCTGTTTGTGGGCCCTTGTCATTTCTTCAGGGTTACCGGCATCCCTCCCTCCTTCAGATGGATTTTCTTCACACCCCATCACTTTTTCCCCAAATATAAGAGCCACTTTCATTTTGGGAAAGAAAGCGCACTATCCAATTTACCAATCTCATTTTCTCTCAGTCCCTCTCTCCCCATCACACACACATACACACACACACCTGCTTTTTCTCACTCCCTAAAGGCTGTGGTCCTGTATTCTCCTTCTATATTAGACTATGTTTTGTCTCCCTGGTCTCCCATGATCCATGACTGCAGGAGAAGAGAGGGAGAATGCAGGAAAAAAAAGTCATTCTTCATTAAGTCATTCTGTGTATGTGTATAAGCCTATGTGAGTGTACTGTATATGTGTTTATGTGTGTCTCTTTGAATGTGTTTGTGTATGTGCATGAGTGAGTGTGTGCATGTGTGTGTTTTCTGTGCATTTTCTGTGTGTGTGAGTATGCGCACTAGTGAGCGTGTGCAAGTGTGTGTGTGTGTTTGTTTGTGTGTGATGATTAAGTTTCAGCATTGAGCTGCCCAATGGACCCTAGGAAACAATGAGTGCCATTTTCTCAAGGAGAAAACACAGACTCCCATTTCTCCTCTTTTTCCATCTGCTCT
Source organism: Oncorhynchus kisutch (assembly GCF_002021735.2). NCBI lineage: Eukaryota > Metazoa > Chordata > Actinopteri > Salmoniformes > Salmonidae > Oncorhynchus > Oncorhynchus kisutch. The sequence continues at coordinate 63,894,880 of NC_034186.2, forward strand.
CCAGACCTTTTTATTATTACTGTAAACCATAAACTTTGTCTCTGTTCTGAGTTGAAGCCATAATGTGTTTGAGACCGTGGTACAGTGCAGTGAAAAAGTCTTTGCCCCCTTTCTGATTTTCTCTATTTTTGCATATTTCTGATACTGAACGTTATCAGATCTTCAACCATAACCTAATATTAGATAAAGGGAACCTGAGTTTACAAATAACAACAGAAATTATACTTATTTTATTTATTTAACAAATGTATGCAACACCCAATTCCCCTGTGTAAAAAAGTAATTGCCCCCTTACACTCAATAACGGTTTGTGCCACCGTTAGCTGCAATGACTGCAACTAAATGCTTCCTGTAGTTGATGATCAGTCTCTCACATCACTGTGGAGGAATTTTGGCCTACTCTTGCATGCAGAACTGCTTTAGCTCAGCGACATTAGTGGGTTTTCAAGCATGAACTGCTCATTTCAAGTCCTGCCACATCTCAATTGGGATTAGGTCTGGACTTTGAATAGGCCTTTCCAAAACTTCAAATTTGTTGCTTTTTAACAACTTTCATGGAGACTTGATTGTGTATTTTGGATCATTGTCTTGCTGCATTACAGGGCTGCGCTTCTGTTTCAGCTTAGAGATGGATGGCCTAACATTCTCCTGTAGAATTTTCTGATACAGAGCAGAATTCATGGTTCCTTCTATTAAGGCAAGTCGTCCAGGTCCTGAGGCAGCAAAGCATCCTCAAACCATCACACTACTACCGCCACGCTTGACCGTTGGTATGAGGTTCTTACTGTGGAATGCAGTATTTTGTTTTCGCCAGACATAATGGGACCCATCTCATCCAATATTAGGTTTTGGTTGAAGATCTGATAACATTCAGTATAAAAAAATATGCAAAAGTAGAGAAAATTAGAAAGGGGGCAAATAACAGCACTGTATATCATGGATAATACATCATTATAAACAGAGTTGTCATGCACCCACAAAAACCTGAGGGGGTACAAAGTATGTGAGGATGGCTGGAGGGTGGTCTGGAGGGGTGCTATGCTCCACACTTAACACAGCTTTTTCCTGCATCTAGAGTCATAATCATTATGCTTCATTCCATGTAAAAGAAATATTTAAAAAAGTATATTTTTCTGCTTATCAAAGCAAACCTCTTGAGCTGTCTGTATCCTGCACCCACGGTCAACTGGTGTTTTTAAGAAACATAATATGCATCTTTGCAACTCTGCTAAAATCTGGGTAAAAGATTGAAAGGAATGTGAGTCTTATGCAGTACGTTTAGTAATCGTTTGCTTTTCTAAAGTCTACCAACCTAGCTAGCAGCTATGCCAGCTAAGATAGTTAGACAAGCTAGCTACTCTAACTTCATTGATTGCCTGAAATGGCTTCTTGGTAGCTAGATACAAAGTTGGGAACCTATCTGGACTAACTAAACCCAACTTCATAAAATTGTTAGGTGGCTAGTAGTATTACAGAGGAACAATATTTACAACAACAATTTATCAACCCAACGAAACATTTACAGGAAAAATCGGAGGGGGCACAGGGCATGACGCATCTGATTATAAGGCAAGGTGTTATTAGTTGTGACTACATTCATGATACACCATGGCCTTATCACACTCTCACTTTTATAAAACAGATCAGTCAACGTTTCTCACAAAGAAAGACAATAAGATGTATAGCTGTCTGTCTGTGGTGGAGCTTCCTACACAGAGGAGTGGGTGGTATGAACCAAAACAAACACAAGCACGCACACACCCACACACTAACTCCTTATCTCTGTGAGGTGGATCTGACACGGACACTGACAGCTTAATACAGGAGGACAAAGAAAGAGGGCTAGCTCGAATAGGATATGGGCTGGACTCATAAGTAATGTGTGTGTGTGTGTGTGTGTGTGTGTGTGTGTGTGTGTGTGTGTGTGTGTGTGTGTGTGTGTGTGTGTGTGTGTGTGTGTGTGTGTGTGTGTGTGTGTGTGTGTTGAATGGGAGTTATCTGGCCCTGTCTCTCCATTTGTCAGCGCTTGACGGCTACATTGTGTGTTTGTTTGTGTGTTTGTTTGTGTGTTTGTGTGTGTGCGTGTGTGTGTGCATGTGTGTGTGACAGCTGCTGATGTGCTGCTAACCTCTCTCCCCAGTCCAGCATTCTCCCAGACAGTCTCTTGTCTCGGCATAAGAGTGCTCCTCAGCATGGCAAACACACACCCTCTGTTGAATACGGTAGCCTGAATTGACCTCGGGAGATTCAGAGAAAGAGAGTCTAGACAGATGTCCCAATTTAATCAGGTAATGGAAACTGCACTGTGGGTTCAAATGTGTCCACCATATTTTAGGGACAGGAGTGGTTTCGTGTCAATATCCAATTACAATGTCTGCAAGAGAAACAGCTTGACACCTCTGATACAGTGTTGGACACAAACAACACCTGTCCATAAAATACAGCGTAAACATTCTGAGCGGTTTCCTTCTTCTGCAATTGATTGAATTCATCCTATTCAATTGTTACCATCACCAGCAACAAAGATAGCTGAGATGTGTGAGTGCCTTTTGAATATTGAATTGAGGTTAAAAATAAAGAAACCAAGAAGGCCAGAATGCCCCACAGATGGGTGAAATATTCCATTAAAAAGCCAATCTCTACAAAAAAATATATAAACTCCGGATTCATATTGAGGCGTGCAGCGACCAGTGAGAGATTGTGCTCTGAAACAGGCTATCAAAACATAATCCATAAATCCATGAGAAACAGTCAAGGTCAATAAATATAGAAATCTATAAACCACTAGCACAGTGGCCTACTGTCATCATCTGACTTATCTCTCTTATCTTACTAATTTCATCCTCCTTTTGAAGAGTTTGTCCCAGTCTGTGTGTATGTCCTAGTGTGTGTCCTATAGATGTGTGTGTGTGTGTGCTATAGATGTGTGTGTGAGGGTAATTTAATTAGAGCGTTGATAGAGCAGGTTACTGCCTGGGGTTAATATCCGACATGCACTCTGCTCCTCTCCAAAGGCTTAATTTCTTAAAGCACATTAGGAACTTTATTGACTGCTACGGCCTTTTAAAACTGTGCGCGGGTGTGTGTGTGTGTGTGTGTGTGTGTGTGTTACTGCACTGGCCTATTAAGACATTACATTTCTGCTGATTAGAGTCAGCCAGTTCCCACCAGACAAACCATCATCATCGTCTTGCTCTCTCCCTCTGCCTGTTTCTTCCTCTCTCACACTCTGCCTCACAATCTCACTCTCGCTTTCTCTGACCGTCACTTCCCTCCCTCCCTATCACATCTTTAGATACAGATGTAGGATCTTAATTTGTGCCAGTTTGCTACAGCAGGAAAATAATCCTACAGCAACAGGAAATGTGAATTGTTATGTGGATTGTAATTCATTGACATTATTGTATGAGGTGTATACATTTTTCATGAGGGAAATCAGGTCTGAAATGTCTAAGTGGAAAGTTCAGAAGCCTTTTAAACCTCAAATACACTCCAAGTTTTACATTTCCTGCAATGCATGAATGTTCTCCTGCAACAGGGTGATCAGATTTATGTCATTTGGGAAAACGACATCTCTTATTATGAGAATTCTATTTAATTTGATTGACAGGTGCTAGACCCCTATTAAAAATGCAATATGTACTGACTGAATACTTCCATCCTCTGTGGAATATTCTATGTGGTTCTATCTGATGACATCACAATGGCCAGCTAATTCATACTGAGCAGTAGAGTTCTGATACAGAACACTGGGAATTTATTGGCCGAAAATAAACTCCCTCCTCCTCCACCTCCTCCTGCTGATAATATAATTCCTGGTAATAAGGTCCCTTTAATACCGTCTCAGTCTCCCCACACACACAATACTTTCTAATGAGGATGAGATTGAACTGCAACAGTTAGTAAAAAGTCCTCAACCTCCTCTTCCGACTGCTGGAAAATAAATCTAACAACTTATAGGTACTTATATGCACTTAAACGCACTTGCAGGCACTTTCCAAGCTATTTCCTATTTTGAACACTTTTGATATCTCCATAGTTAACTCCATAATGTGCCATCAATGATAACGGCCTGAGAAACACATGACAGGAAAACAGAGTGGAGAGGACAACGTAGTGAAGGATTGATGGGAGGGGGTCGTTATCGAATCATTAAAGCAAGGAAACGCTTCTCATCACAGATACCAAATTATCTCCTAAGGGAGAGATAGAGAGAAACTGCTGAGAGATAGAGTGAGAAGAGAATGACAGAGGGAGCTAGAGAGTGAACGATAGAGAAGGGGAAGACAGAGACTGTGAGAGAGAAAAGAGAGGAAAGATAGATCGATAGAGAGGGGGGAGAAAGATATATAGGGATGAGGGATATAAATGGTTGGAACAGACACAGAGACCGAGAGAGAGAGAAAGACTGCCGCAATTCACAGGTAGCAGTGCCAACCTTTTTGACAGCAGAGATATTATATCTGCATGGATCAATGTCTCCACTGCCCTCCGAAAGAGATTCTCTCTATAAATCAGATCACTTACACACGCATCCTCCTCCTACACACACACACACACACACACGAAAATAAATAAAAATCAGCAGGGTGCACAAAGTATGCGAGGATGATCCTGGGGGTGGTCCGGAGGATGGTTTTTCATTCTTCAAACACCTGAAACAGCTTTTCCCTGCAATCTAGAGCCATAATTATTATTCTAATTATATGTATTTTTCTACATATCTAAGCATACCTCTTGAGCTGCCTGTATTCTCCTGACTTGTGGTTATTATTTTAAAGAAACTAAATATGCTAGCTACTCTAACTTGATTGATAGCCTGAAATGGGCTAGCTAAAGCCAACTTCATAAAATTGCTAAAAGTGTCTAGCAGTATTTCAGAATAATAATGTACTGTGTATATATATACAGGCCAGTACATCAGGAGACGTGGAGGAGGCCGTAGGAGGGCCTTTTTTTCAAAAAAATAAAGGGAACACTAAAATAACAGTGCTCCTCCTTGTACAAAGGCGGAGGTAGCGGTCCAGCTGCTGGGTTGTTGCCCTCCTACGGCCTCCTCCACGTCTCCTGATGTACTGGCCTGTCTCCTGGTAGCGCCTCCATGCTCTGGACACTACGCTGACAGACACAGCAAACCTTCTTGCCCCAGCTTGCATTGATGTGCCATCCTGGATGAGCTGCACTACCTGTGCCACTTGTTTTGGTTGTAGACTCCGTCTCATGCTACCACTAGAGTGAAAGCACCGCCAGCATTCAAAAGTGACCAAAACATCAGCCAGGAAGCACAGGAACTGAGAAGTGGTCTGTGGTCCCCACCTGCAGAACCACTCCTTTATTGGGGGTGTCTTGCTAATTGCCTATAATTTCCACCTGTTGTCTATTCCATTTGCACAACAGCATGTGAAATTTATTGTCAATCAGTGTTGCTTCCTAATTGGACAGTTTGATTTCACAGAAGTGTGATTGACTTGGAGTTACATTGTGTTGTTTAAGTGTGTATATATATATATATATATATATATTTCACACACACTACTGTTGAAAAGTTTGGGGTCACTTAGAAATGTCCTTGTTTTGAAAGAAAAGCGCATGTTTTGTCATTAAAATAACATCAAATTGATCAGAAATACAGTGTAGACATTGTTAATGTTATACATGAAAATTGTAGCTGGAAACGGCTGATTTTTAATGGAATATCTACATAGGCGAACAGAGGCCCATTATCAGCAATCATCACTCCTGTGTTCCAATGGCACGTTGTGTTAGCTAATTAAAGTTTATTATTTTAAAAGGCTAACTGATCATTAGAAAACCCTTTTACAATTACGTTAGCACAGCTGAAAACTGTTGTTCTGATTAAAGAAGCATTTGTGGGTTCGATTACTGGCTCAAAATGACCAGAAACCAAGCACTTTCTTCTGAAACTCGTCAGCGAGAAATTGCCAAGAAACTAAAGATCTCGTACAACGCTGTGTAACAGCGCAAACTGGCCCTAACCAGAATAGAAAGAGGAGTGGGAGTCCCCGGTGAACAACTGAGCAAGATGACAAGTACATTAGAGTGTCTAGTTTGAGAAACAGACACCTCACAAGTCCTCAACTGGCAGCTTCACTAAACAGTACCCACAAAACACCAGTCTCAACGTCAACAGTGAAGAGGCGACTCGGGGATGCTGGCCTTCTAGGCAGAGTTGCAATGAAAAAGCCATATCTCAGACTGGCCAATAAAAAGAACAGATTAACATGGGCAAAATAACACAGACACTGGTTATAGACCTACAGTCAGTGCCAGATTTCACTTTTCATCTAAGCCATCTGAAGAGTAGGCTTCCATTTCCTTGGCGTGACATAAGCCTATCTTGTTGCCATCAAATTAGTGTAGCGCCTCACAGTCATTGTTTATTTATTCATTTTACCTTTATTTAACTAGGCAAGTCAGTTAAGAACAAATTCTTATTTTCAATGACAACCTAGGAACAGTGGGTTAACTGCCTGTTTAGGGGCAGAACGGCAGATTTGTACCTTGTCAGTTCGGGGGTTTGAACTTGCAACCTTCCGGTTAATAGTCCAACACTCTAACCACTAGGCTACCATGCCGCCCCGTCATCACACATAGGCACTGCTATTATCCTATTTTACCAACTACCCACATTTTTCCCATACATAACTTATCTGGTCTTCCCTTCTCTTTATTTTAAACTCCATTTTGCAGTTTTACTCTTATTGAATTAAATTTAGAAATTTTTCTTTTTGCCTTTTTGCCAATTGTTCTGGCAGTTCACAAAAGTGTTTGGCGTGAAGGCTATTTGGCACGTGTAAAGTTAGGCCTTAAAGCTAAGGCTTGTGCACTAATGACAGATAGCCTAAAAAAAAATTTGAAAGACAAATCTTAATGCAGCCTATATAATATAAATTGCACAAGAAAGATGTTTTTATGTATTGTTTTAACCCGACTCATTTCCTTCATGAATACACACAGAGTATGTCACCAGTGCAGTTTCACATTAGTGCATAAGAAGGCTGGAGAAGAGGAGATGCAGCCCATCTAAGTGTTGTTTTGACATGTGGTCTAACTCTTTTGATTTAAACCCAGCATCAGTCCACAATCCTCATGTACCTCCAACTTCAGCTTAGGTTCCATGTTCCACTCTTCATGTCTGTGCCAGCACTGCCATCTAGTGGGGAAGACGTAAAAAGCAAGTGTCAACCTTTATTTTACATTTTATTACTGTGCTACTAATATTACTGTTATAAAACATTTTGGTTAATGCAGTATGAGCCATGTCAGTTATTTTTTATACAGCCTATGTGTGTAGCTGTGGCCTATGGCTTTAATATCAGAGTCCAGAATGTCCCCAAGATTCAGTCCATACCAGAATATCCAACTTCATCTGCATAGCCCAGATCTTGATGATCTTGATCTTAATCCAGTTTTAGGAAGTAAGCTCCTAATGTTCAGATGCATCAACCCAAGTCCTTTACGGTGTTTAAAGTCACATGGAAACTCCAATTCAAACAAGCTACGTTCAATAGGCGGTTGCAGGGCCTATCTGATGGTTGATACAGTTGGTATGGCTATAAGATTTCATAAAACTGCACCATTTGGTCTATCCCTGTTAGTAATAGAGGAACAATAAGAAATTGGATGGACTTTGCCAAGGTGAGCACCATAGGGCCTGAGGCTGCAGCCAATGTCAATATGAGGAACTCTCAGAGTAACCAATGATGGTGCATAGCCCAAGCCCTCTACGTGATTTGAAAACCAGGGGTATTCAGGTTTATGGAATTTACACTTGAACTAAAAGCACTGGGTGAGCAGGCCACAGTGGGTTATTCTTTTGAGCTAACAATAGCAGATCTAAGAGTGAAGTGAATGAGTACAAGACTACGAGTGACAACACAACCTGGCAGTATAGACAACAGTACGGCCATAACGCTTAGAGAGGATGGGAGGTATTACGTGAGCAGGGCTTGGTCTGTCTCTGAGTCAATATCTTAACGCAGCCTTGAAATATGAAAAGGGTCCAGGCGCCTAGATGGTTTGGGTTGTTGTCCCTGTAGAGCATATTTTGTGTTGAAATTGTCAGTATAAGTTATGCCAACAGAATGGTCTTTAAGCCAGATATGAAGTGCTAAGAGCCTGCTGAAACTTTCGCAGCCGTAACCCAGTGACGACACGGGACCAGAGATCATTGGATGCTTTTCAGAGCCTTTTACGGTGTTGATCAGCTCAATAAAATCCTGTTTCATTAGGTCCGGCCGGCAGGCCAGGAAGGTTGAACCTACCTGGCCAGCCGGACCTACCTGGCCAGTCAGCTGAACCTACCTGGCCTGCCGGACCTACCTGGCCAGTCAGCTGAACCTACCTGGCCTGCCGGACCTACCTACCTAATTTGGTAGGTAGGTCTGGCCAGGTAGGTAGGTCCAGCTGACCTACCTACCTGGCTTGCCAGCCAGCAGGACATACTTACTTGGCCAGCCAGCCCTACCAAATTGACCGGACCTACCTACCTACCTGGCCGGTCGGCTGAACCTAGGTCTGGCCAGGTAGGTAGGTCCAGCCGACCTACCTAGCCGGCCTGGACCTGGCTGGCTAGCCGGACCTACCTACCTGGCCGGCTGGACCTACCTACCAGCCTATATCATATAATTTGACCACATCAGTGAATTTGTTACAATACTAATCCATATAGCCTAAAGTGCAGTAATTTTTCAAGAGGGGTTCTTTGCCATGATGTCGTCAATGGGTTCCCAAATACGAACGAGCGAGAGACCGCACCCACATCGCCATTAAAGCAAGTGATAGGTTATATGATGGGCAAAAGACGCGCTGAATGTGGTGGCAAGGTGGTCAGTTGTAACGCACGATTCGTTAATTCTGTAGAACAGCAATGTTGGCCTATATGCCTACTGGTGGAAGCTGTTGTGGATGGACGGCTTTTTGGTGGGAGTTGCCTACGCATTTCAAGTATATTTGCCACTGCTAAAGCAACTTGAATTGTCCTAATAGACCTCTCTTTGTAGAAAAGTTTTAATTTTTGTTTTTTATTTTTTACTGGTGAAGCCACATCTGAGCGAGCCAAATAAAACGTTTTGGTTGTACTCAATCTCTGACACTAGCAACTCTATTTCAGTCTCAGAAAAGTACTTTTTTATAGCTTTTTTTGGTTACGCCTTTTGTATTTCATGGTACGGATTTGTGTTTTCCTCGTGGACTTTAAATCGATGATTTTGACTATATGGTTAATTAGGGACATTTCGAAATGCAAATAGCCAAGGTAGTGCACGAGCACTGAGAACAATTTGTATTTATCAATGATTATCTCCTACCGGTGTGCGTATGATGCTCATAGAATTGTTTGATAAATCACACTTTTTCTAGGCGTACGAACATTCCAACATCCATATGTAAGTAGTATTTTAGTATAGTTTCAACGCAATATTGATAAATGAGGCACCAGGAGTCTGTGCTGCTCTGATAACACTTTTGTTGTCTATCATAATATTAGCAGCATCGCCATTTCTGCTTCCTCCTTTGGCTCCCACAGAGAAGGAGTGTGTCTGGACTGGCCGGCACTTTGTCCTTCTACAGCGTCTCCTCTGACACCTTGACCTACTTTCCAAAACATTCACTGAGCCCCTCCTCCGTATGCTTTGGAATCTTCTTCTTCAGGGGGGTTTATCAGCAATCTACACAAAATACCCCATAAAGACAAAGTGAAAACAGGTTTTTAGAAATGTTTTCAAATGTGTCAAACAAAACAACCTTATTCACATAAGTATTCAGACACTTTTCTATGAGACTCGAAATTGAGCTCAGGTGCATCCTGTTTCCATTGATCATCCTTGTGATGCTTTTACTACTTGGAGTCCACTTGTGGTAAATTCAGTTTATTGGACATGATTTGAAAAGGCACTCACCTGTCTGTATAAGTTCTCATAGTTGACAGTGCATATCAGAGCAAAAACCAAGCCATGAGTTCTAAGAAATTTTCCATGGAGCTCCGAGACAGGATTGTGTCGAGGCACAGAACTGGGGAAGGGTACCAAAAATGTCTGCAGCATTCAAGTTGCCCGAGAACACAGTGGCCTTAATCATTCTTAAATTAAAGAAGCACCAAGTCTCTTCCTAAAGCTGGCCGCCTGGCCAAACTGAGCAATCGGGTGAGATGGCCTTGGTCAGGGAGGTGACCAAGAACCCGATGATCACTCTGACAGAGCTCCAGAGTTTCTCTGTGGAGATGGGAGAACCTTCCAGAAGGACAATCATCTCTGCAGCACTCCACCAATCAGGCTTTTATGAGAGAGTGGCCAGGCGCAAGCCATTAATTCAGTGAATGGCACATGACTGCCGGCTGGTATAATGAAACCAAGATTGAACACTTTGGCCTGAATGCCAAGTGTCACAAATTAGGGAAAGGTGAATGGAGCAAAGCACAAAGAGATCCTTGATGAAAACCTGCTCCAGAGCGCTCGGGACCTTAGACTAGGGCAAAACTTTTACCTTTCAACGGGACAACGACCCTGAGCACACAGCCAAGACAACGCAGGAATGGCTTCGGGACAAGTCTCAATGTCCTTGAGCAGCCCAGCCAGAGCCCGGTCTTGAACCCGATCGAACATCTCTGGAGACACCTGAAAATAGCTGTGCAGCTATGCTCCCCATCCAACCTGACAGAGCTTAAGAGGATCTGCAGAGAAAAATGGGAAAAACTCCCCAAATAGATGTGTGCCAAGCTTGTAGCGTCATACCCAAGAAGAATTGAGGCTGTAATCACTGCCAAAGGTGCTTCAACAAAGTACTGAGCAAAGGGTCTGAATACTTATGTAAATGTGATTTCAGTTTTCTATTCTTAATACATATGCAAAAATGTCTAAAAACCGGTTTTTGCTTTGTCATTATGGGCTATTGTGTGTAGATTGATGAGTGGGGAAAACAATTTCATCCATTTTAGAATAAGGCTGTAATGTAACAAATGTGGAAAAAGTCAAGGTGTCTGAATTCTTTCCGAATGCACTGTATATATAGCACTGCAATGGTCCACAATGCTTGCCAAAGTGGATTAACATGGACAACAGACTTGCAGCACGCTTATAGGGAAGGACACTCAACAAGCACAGCACTTACACAAATTACTGATGATTGGCTGAGAGAAATTGATGATAAAATGATTGTGGGGGCTGTCTTGTTAGACTACAGTGCAGCTTATGGCTTTACACCCCCTGCTATAATGTGGATAAAGAGTTACTTGTTCAACAGAACACAGAGGGTGTTTTTTAATGAAAGCCTCTCAAACATAATCCAGGTAGAATCCGGAATTCCCCAGAGTAGCTGTTTAGGCCCCTTGCTTTTTTCAATCTTTACTAACGACATGCCACTGACTTTGAGTAAAGACAACGTGTCTATGACTCAACACTATACACGTCAGCTACTACAGCAACTGAAATGACTGCAACACTTAAAGAGTTGCAGTTAGTTTCAGAGTGGGTGGCAAGGAATAAGTTAGTCCTAAATATTTCTAAAACTAAAAGCATTGTATTGGGGACAAATCATTCACTAAACCCTAAACGTCAACTAAATATTGTAATAAATAACGTGGAAATTGAGCAATTTGAGATAACTAAACTGCTTGGAGTAACCCTGGGTTGTAAACTGTCATGGTCAAAACATATTGATACAACAGTAGCTAAGATGGGGAGAAATATGTCCATAATAAAGCGCTGCTCTACCTTCTTAACCACACTATCAACAAGGCAGGTCCTACAGGCCCTAGTTTTGTCGCACCTGAACTACTGTTCGGTCGTGTGGTCAGGTGCCACAAAAAAAGGACTTTGCAATTGGTTCAGAACAGGGCAGCACGGCTGGCCCTTGGATGTACACAGAGAGCTAATATTAATAATATGCATGTCAATCTCTCCTGGCTCAAAGTGGAGGAGAGATTGACTTCATCACTACTTGTATTTAGGAGAGGTATTGACATTTTGAATGCACCAAGCTGTCTGTTTGAACTACTGACACACAGCTCAGACACCCATGCACACCCCACAAGACATGCCACAAGAGGTTTCTTCACAGTCCCCAAGTCCAGAACAGTTTTTGGGAGGAGCACAGTACTACATCGAGCCATGACCACATGGAACTCTATTCCACATCAAGTTACTGAAAATTAGATTTAAAAAACAGATTAAAAAACACCTAATGGAACAGCGGGGACTGTGAAGCAACACAAACATAGGCACAAACACATGCATACACTGCTGCCTAGGCAGCAGCTAATGGGGATCCATAATAAATACAAATATCTACCTGCCAGCCCCAAAAATATAAATATTTCAGACTGTATCTAATGACGTTCTACTAAGTATGCTCTTTAAACTCATTTCCTGTAGCTTCTTCTCCCTCATACTGGATCTCAGCCTCTCTCGTTCCCTCTCATACTGTATCAGTACTGTACATGCTCCACTGTCTCTGTTTCCTGGCAATAATCACACTTTCCTGTTGGATGCTTCCTATCACATTTAAAGTCCTATTCAACTGGCTGTGTCCCACCCTTAGTCTTGTAAAAATAGCCTCCTCTCTTCTGTCTCTTCCTGCCATCCTCCTGTCCCTGACTTTCCTCTGTACTTGGAATAGATGCCTGCCCTTAGTGTCTCTATTCCACTGCTCCTGTCATCTCTGCACCACCACTGTCCATTTCAGACTTTCTGCCTCTGCCTTGCTCATTGAAATTACAACATCCCCACTACTAAGTGCTTGTTTAGCCAGTACATCTGCTGCATTGTTCCCCTCTACCCCCACATGGGCTGGGACCCAAGTAAATCTTGTCTGTATACCCATCTGTCTAACCCTGCCATGGGTTTGTAGTACCTCATACAGCAGGTCTTGTCTGCTAGGTGAACTGAAGGACTTCAGACTCATCAACACTGCACATGAGTCAGAGCAAATAGCTACTCTGTCTTGACTTCCTCCACCCACTGCAAGGCCAACAATACGGCCATCAGCTCTGCCGTATATACAGCCAGGTGATCTGTCTGTATATACGAGTAGCCATGGTGGGGTCACAGGAATAGCTATCGTGGGGCTAAACTTCCTTCCATACAGTCCCATCTCCCTTGCCTGGGTATTACCCACCCACCAAAAGCTTGTGTTCTGTCCTCGCTCATGTTCCCAGCATGCTTGTAGAATCTATTTTGCAGGATGAGACACCCATGTCCCTGTAGATTGACCAAATAATTTTTGGGCCAGCTGCTGTCCCCTAATCTGCAATGGCATATCCCCCATCTCCACCTGTAGTGCGGACACTGGGGAGGTCCGAAACACCCCATTACATATTGTGACTCCTTGTCCCCTGTATGACAACTAGCCTAGTGTCAAAGTAAACCCCAAGGAACCTGAGGAACCCTCTCCAAAGTACACCCCAAGGAATCCTCTCCAAGTTTCTCCCATATAACCTCAAGCGTACCTCATCTCCCACCTTCCTCCTAGTAAAGAACAGAGTTTTCTCTACAGAGTCCCCACATTAATGCCCAACATTATACCTCATCAATTGCTTCCTGCACCTTCCTGACTATGTATGGCACATTTCTTCCCCTCTTTCATAAGGCTCCATCATCTGCAAATAACTAACTCCCAATATCTGAGAGTAAACATCATTGATCATGATTGAGAACAACATAGGACTAATCACACTCCTCTGTGGTGTACTGTTATCCACCAGGTAGCTGACTGATGGAGACTTCCCCACCTTCCCCACCCCACCTTCTAATCGGAATGGCCGATTAATTAATTCAAGTTTTCATAACAATCGGAAATCGGTATTTTTGGACACCGATTTGGCCGATTTTTTGTATATACTGTATATATATCTGGGGTGTCCTCTATTTTTTTACACCTTTATTTAATCTTTATTTAACTAGAAAAGTCAGTTAAGCACACATTCTTATTTTCAATGATGGCCTAGGAATGGTGGGTTAACTGCCTCGTTCAGGGGCAGAACGACAGATTTTCACCTGGTCAGCTCGGGGGAACCAATCTTGCAACCTTACAGTTAAATAGTCCAACGCTATAACCACCTGCCTCTCGTTTCACTCCACAAGGAGACTGCCTGTTAAGCAAATGCAGTAAGCCAAGGTAAGTTGCTAGCTAGCATTAAACTTATCTTATAAAAAACAATCAATCAATCATAATCACTAGTTAACTACACATGGTTGATGATATTACTAGTTTATCTAGCGTGTCCTTCTTTGCATATAATCTGACTGAGCATACAAGAATCTGACTGAGCGGTGGTAGGCAGCAGCAGGCTCGTAAGCATTCATTCAAACAGCACTTTTGTGCATTTTGCCAGCAGCTCTTCGCTGTGCGTCAAGCATTGCACTGTTTATGACTTCAAGCCTATCAACTCCCGAGATGAGGCTGGTGTAACCGAAGTGAAATGGCTAGCTAGTTAGCGGAGTGAGCGCTAATAGCGTTTCAAACGTACTCGCTCTGAGACTTGGAGTGGTTGTTCCCCTTGCTCTGCATGGGTAACGCTGCTTTGAGGGTCGCTGTTGTCGTTGTGTTCCAGGTTCGAGCCCAGGGAGGGGCGAGGAGAGGGACGGAAGCTATACTATTACACTGGCAATACTAAAGTGCCTATAAGAACATCCAATTGTCACGACTTCCGCCGAAGTTGGCTCCCCTGCCTGTTCGGGCGGTGCTCGGCGGTCGTCGTCACCGTCCTACTAGCCACTACCGATCCCTTTTTCGTTTGTCTGTTGGTTTTGTCTTATTAGTTTCACCTGTGTGTATTTTAGTTTAATTAGTGTCCTTATATTTAGTAGGTTGTCCCGCCCTTGTTTTGTTCGGGATTGTTTTTGTATGCCTGTTATTTGGTGGTGTTCATGAGTTTTATTCTCTGGACTATTTTGGTCCTGCGTTGGATTATTCACCCTGTGTGTTGGGTTGACCGTTGTTTTGTGCGCCGGAGAATAAACTGTCTAATAACTGAAACCTGCTCTCTGCGCCTGATTCCACCCACCTTAGTAATTCGTGACACCAATGGTCAAAGGTTAATGAAATACAAATGGTATTGAGGGAAATAGTCCTATAATAACCACAACCTAAAACTTCTTACCTGGGAATATTGAATACTCATGTTAAAATGAACCACCAGCTTTCATATGTTCTCATGTTCTGAGCAAGGAACTTAAACATTAGCTTTCTTACATGGCACATATTGCACTTTTACTTTCTCCTCCAACACTTTGTTTTTCATTATTTAAACCAAATTGAACATGTTTCATTATTTATTTGAGGCTAAATTGATTTTATTGATGTATTATATTAAGTTAAAATAAGTGTTCATTCAGTATTGTTGTAATTGTCATTATTACAAATAAATAACAAAAAAATCGATATCGGCTTTTTTGGCCCTCCAATAATCGGTATCGACGTTGAAAAATCATAATCGGTCGACCTCTATCACCTTCACCTGGATAGACTTTCCAAAGAGGAAGTCCTTTATCCAGTTGTATGTTCTTCCTTCTACCCCCATAATATCAAGCTTGATTAGCAACCCCTCCTTCCACATTATATTACACTCCTTCTGCACATCAAAAAAAGACAGCCACAACAGTCTCCTTGTTCACCTGAGCCTTCCTGACCTCTGCTTCTAAGCAGAGCACTGGGCCGTGGTTCCCCTCCCCTTCCTGAACCCACTCTGATGTGGTGATACTAGCCCCCTGCTCTCCAGGAAGTTAGTTAGCCTCTCCATAATCATAGTTTCCATAATCTTCCATACATGTGATGTTAAAGCTATTGGCCCATAGCTTGTTGGCCTCGTGGGCCCTTCCCTGGCTTCCGGATTGGTACCACTACTGCTTCCTTCCAGCTGCCTGACAGTTTCCACTCCTCCGACACTCTGTTGTACAACCCCAATACCTTATCCAGTGCCTCATCTCTAAGACGGGTCAACATGACGTAACACAACTCATCTTTTACAGCCTTTCCTATTGCCCTTTTCATTTCTTCCATGGTAATTGGTGCATTCAACGGATCATTTATGAAGGTGGCACATTCCTCCCCATGCCCCTACATCTCTGTCCCTACGAATCACCATGGGCTCCCTAGTGAGCAGCGGTCTAAGGCAGTGCATCTCAGTGATAGAGGCGTCACTACAGACCCTGGTTCGATTCCAGGCTGTATCACAACTGGGTCTCCCAATCTCAACCATGATTCGGAGACCCAGCTTCGTTCGAGTTTGGCCGGGGTAGGCTGTCATTGTAAATAAGAATTTGTTCTTAACTGACTTGCCTAGCTAAATAAAGGTTCAATAAAATAAATATCCCTGTATTATAAACTCCAAAGTCAGTTTGAGACATGTTTCTTGCACACAAATCACATCAGGCTTAGCTGGCATATCCTGCCCATTAGCCAACAGGCTTCGAGCGATTAATTGTAGCATTCACACCATAACTAAGATACAATAATACATGACTCCAGCCTTGGCTGATTGAGGTAATCTCAAACCTCTTCCCATGTCAGCCCTGTCATACTCAGATGTCTCCCTTCCACTTCCACTATTAGTGGAATCCTCTCTGCTTTAGACATTACTTTAGCAATGCTATTGATAGCTCCTGTTTTGAACGTCACCAGCTTTCTCTTATCTATGTATACCACATCTCCACCCACCTGCCCCGTAGTCCCCGATCTAGATCCTCCTACCCATCTTTCCCTTGAACCTGTATTTCCCTGGACCAACATCACTTCCTCAGCATATGGCACCCTTTGCGCCACTCTCACTTGTTGCACCTCCACTGCCTGTTTCATTGCCTCACACCCACCATATGCCACTCTATGAGCACCCTCACAGCTGCAGCACTTTGATTATACACTTCCCATACTCATGCTCCCCTCCACACCTGGCACAGCTCTTTTTCTCTTTACAGGCTGTGGCCACATGCTCAAACCTCTGTCAGTTATAACATCTTAACTGTTTTGGTACATAAGCTCTCACATAATAAGTCATATATCCCTATGGTTACTTTGTTGCTTGCAATCTTTGAACATTCACTAGAGCTCCTCCTCTCAAGTTGTTGATTACCTCTTTAATGCTAACACTCACAGGCACTCTTGTTATCACCCCTTTAATCATTCCACCTGCTCCACACCACCTTACACTTCTCTATTTGCTTCACTCAGAGAGCTTCTTTCCTCTGCACCAAGTCTTTACAGAACACCTACCTGCTCACATCTTTTAACACTTTAGCATTAACAACTTCCCCAATCAACTCTTTTATCACAGCCGTCAACCTTATCGGACTCATCGCCCCCAACTCCCCCTTCCTCCATTAACTTCAGAATAACTTTATGCTCCTCCTCACCTCCACGATCCCCTCTCGACTTAGCCTGCCCTTCCTTCTCAGCACGCTCTACCTCCGAACCTCCACTGGCAATGGAAACTATGTTGCTCTCCTCAAACTTCCTTTTCTTCACCTCCGCCTCCATGGACTTATCGCTCCCCTTCAAACCCCTACTCTCTTTCTCTCCCGCTTTCTTCTTCTCTTTCCTATTCCTCCCATTATTTGTATCGCTATACTATATACTTCCTTCACTTTCTTCTCCATCGCGATCTCCTACCATCTCTGACCCAGTCACAGCACAGCGTTGCCAAACTGCAGCAAAACACTCAGTAAAGTTGGATTGTTTGCTTATTCCCTTTCAGTTGAATTGCAGTGCCACTACACTGATCAAGCCACCAAACAAATGACCAGCCCTCTGTGTCAAACTGATTCTCCTGAGAAAGTTCAGGCTTTGGAATCATGACACCTCAGATGCCCTTGGCAGGTAGAATAGCTTACTGGGTCCTGGAGCAATTCTTTAGGAAAGTCATTTTTAGAAGAAATGTACACTTAAAAATAGCATTGTTTTTTTATCTTGCTCAATAAGAAATGCAACGGCCATGACTGAAGTCAAATACGACTTTAATGTGGGTGTCTCTTGTATGTGTGTTCGCACGTGACAACGGTTTGCATATTAACTCTGCCAAAACAGTTAGTCACGCACCCTTCTAGAAAAC
Organism: Oncorhynchus kisutch; assembly: GCF_002021735.2. NCBI lineage: Eukaryota > Metazoa > Chordata > Actinopteri > Salmoniformes > Salmonidae > Oncorhynchus > Oncorhynchus kisutch. The sequence continues at coordinate 63,912,938 of NC_034186.2, forward strand.
ATGACATATTCTAACAGTGTCTTGAAGTCACCTAGACTAGCTAGTGTAGTGCTAGCCAACTTCTTCCGCCAATTAGCTTCAGACGGCTGTTGTACCCACGTGGCAAAGTTGGACTTTTGATAGGCTAGTTAGGGACCATCAATGATTTACAAAAGGGAAAAAGGACAATATTTTCCCAAGGCACACATTTTAGTTGTCTCATTAACTGCTCTCAATATGTGTATATGAGTTTACAATTTATAGTTGGGTTGAGTTTCTTAAGTCATCGAAATTTGGAGCTATTAAAAAAAAATATATTGTCCCATGTACATTGTGTAATTGTATTGATGGTCCCTAACTATACCTAATGGGTATTACAATTGGGTCACATGCAGCTGCACTCCGAATTGATGATTACTTGAGTGCTGCCAACTGTGGCCAGGATTGAAATAAACCCAACCCAAGGAAAATTATGCTACCCTTCATTCTTTGAAATAAAATATTCTCGTAAATCTCAGTTTTGGACAAGACTGACTTTATGACCAGAATGATCCTACTATTTACACTTTGTAATCAATTTGGACACTAAAATACATGTTTTTGACTAATATCGATGCCACATAGGCTCACCCTAGTAAAAATGTGTAAAACTGCTTCTAAATAGTTAAACTGCTCATAGTTTAGTTTATACTGAACTAAGAGCAGTTAGTATCATGTCCAGCAGAAAGCAGGAATCTCAGACCATAATAGGGCATGTGTCTCATAGAGATGATGTCATCAGAACAGCCATGTGTTCTAGGTCTCCACTGAGAGAGAGAGAGAGAGAGAGAGAGAGAGGATATTGTGTGTGTGGCCAGGGAAAAGGCAGGGTGTGTAAGAGTGAGAGAGTACAGAAGCAAAAGATTTGAGAAAGACTAGTTTACTAGAGGGAGAAGTGTGAGCAAGAGGAATAAAGGTTGCAAAGAAAAATAGGAATACAGAAAGGAAGAGAGGGACAGAAACAAGTCATAGCTGCTGCTTCAGACCATCAGAGGACTGAGCCAAAGGGAACAGGAGAGAGTTTCTGCACCATGGGCAAATCAGGTAAGAATACATGAGATTTAATTGTGTGTGTGTGTGTGTGTGTGTGTGTGTGTGTGTGTGTGTGTGTGTGTGTGTGTGTGTGTGTGTGTGTGTGTGTGTGTGTGTGTGTAATTACAAAAGAGGCTTAGCTCTGAGTTTGTGCCAATGGGCTGTTATCATGCAACAGGAAAAAGGGGTGGATTTTAAAAAGAAGTACATCTTTATTTGACATGGTCTTGTAACACCTATGCGCTAGGTCAGTTTCTTCTCGTCTGTGGTAAAGATGAAACCACTGTTGAGAGTATCAGAAATAGCTGTGCTAGTGGATGAATTCCCTATTTGCAAGCTGTGTCTGGTTATGTGAGTGTGTGGTGTGTGTGTGTGTGTTTTGATATCGATTGACAGAACATTTTAGGGGCCAGTTTCCAGAACAACATTATCCTCCATTGAAAGTGGTATTTAGTTTAGGAATAAGCTAAATATGGGTCAAGGATCCAGCCCCAAGGACTGCAACCACTGATCCTTCACAAGACCGTAACAGAATATGTATTTCGCTACACCCGCAATAACATCTGCTAAATATGTGTATTTAGCTAATAAAATTGTGTGTGTGTGTGTGTGTGTGTGTGAATCGCCTCATTGTGTGAATGCCAGAGAGAATGGAGATGCGCGAGTAGGGCTGTGATTGGCACCAGGCTGGGGAGAGGGGGAGAGGGAGGATGTGTCCCCCATTCATACCCTGGTTTTGTCTGTCTAGACTCAGTCAAGCCTGGGAACAGCCATATGTATGGGGCTTATTGGAGATTTACCACTGCCTAAGTTACTGTCTGATTATCTGCAGCCTAAGTTACTGTCTGATTATCTGCAGCCTAAGTTACTGTCTGATTATCTGCAGCCTAAGTTACTGTCTGATTATCTGCAGCCTAAGTTACTGTCTGATTATCTGCAGCCTAAGTTACTGTCTGATTATCTGCAGCCTACCGTTTTATTGAGTTGTATTAATCATTTGAAAGTTTGATTGTATATTACAGTGTAAACAAGGGAAACAATAGACGTCAGTTTGTTCATGGCATCTTGTTTTATGTGATTCTCTCAGCTTCTAAGCAGTTTTCGGGGGAGGTGTTGCATAGTCATAACGAGTATCGTAGGAAGCACCAGGCGCCCCCTCTGAAGCTGAGCAGCAAGCTGAGTAGAGATGCCACTAGGTGGGTCACACACACATTGGGCCCACCCCACACACACTTATCTATATCCTCCACCCACCACCACCTTTATAAGAAACATGGCCAACTACACCCAAACCCTTACTTCCTTCCTTCCACTTCACCTAACCCCACCCAAATATCAGCTGTCTTTATCTAACTATTTCCACAACTATCTCCACCCTGTAGGTATGCTGAGTCTCTGGCCAGCACACGGATCCTGAAGCACAGTGTTGAGTCCAGTAAGGGGAGCTGTGGCGAGAACCTGGCCTGGGCCTCCTATGACCAACCAGGTACACACACTCTAAGCCGATGACTCCTAATGCTATGACCAAACATTTACATAGCCTGCATATGTTTAGTTATTTAAATGGGGACAGATACATTATTCACTGTGTACGGTACAGATAGTAACATTAAAGAGAGCGATCCAGAGTTACTGTAGGGTTAGGGTTTAGTTAGGTCTAAACTATAGACTATCCTGTTCAGTGGCGGCCCAGGCAGGAACAACTGGGGTCCGTTTCCCTGCTCTGTGTTCGGAGTGTGTTTCAGCAACAAGACCATGACTCAGAGCACAACTATGTCTGTGCACTGACCTGACAGTCTGCTGTGATTCATAAACAGTCTCCTACTGATACATACTATCACTGGGTCATGCTCAGTTCATCTCTCTCTGGACTTCTCCTCTGAAACTGGGGTTCTCAAACCTCTCCATGTTCTTCTGACCCACCTAAATCGTTGGCAGCTTTTAGAGGGTTAGCACTGTTGCCTTGGAAAGCCATCTTGGATAATATTTCCTTGCCTCTGTCATCTCTGTGGGTTTTGGCCCAAGTTGCTGTTAAACAATAGTGACAAAGGCAACAAACAAGTATAATCTTATGTGATAACCTGTAACCTTTGTCTTCTCTGTGTATAGGGAAGGATGTGGCCGACCGCTGGTATGACGAGGTAAAACAATACAACTTCAACCGCCCCGGCTTCTCCTCTGGCACAGGTGAGACGCGCGCGCGCGCACACACACACACACACACACTCTCTGACTCGGTGTAGTGCTGCATGCCACAGTGTTGTGTTCACCCAGGCTGGGTTCAGGGTTGGACTGTGTGTCCTCTGTTCTATAAACGTGACGTTGCCGTTCTGTGACTGTGTAGATCTGGGACTCAGCTCACAAACATGCATGGAACACTGCTGCCTGTGGGGAAATCACAGTTCTTTATAGCATTCCCAGTCTTTTCTGTCCTTCCTGTTCTCTTCCTGAAGCCTCCTGCTCAGTGTGACCGACCCTGCAGCGTCAGGATCACTCCTATCAACTCGTGTGCTGCTGACAGATAGAGGAGAGGAAATACAGAGGGGGAGAGATGGGAGTGTGCAATAGAGGGGAAAGAGTGTATATGGAGGGGATGATAGAGGGCGGGGGTGAATATAGGGATCTGTAGCTGTAAAGGAGGAGCAGTGCTGCAGATGGCTTCCTTCAGTGAAGGTGTTTAGCTTGTCTCTTTTCTCTCTCTAACCAGGTCATTTCACAGCAATGGTGTGGAAGGGCAGTAAGAAGCTGGGTGTGGGGAAGGCCAGTGCACCAGATGGCTCGTCATTCGTGGTAGCCAGGTACTTTCCAGCAGGGAACATCACCAACCAGGGACACTTTGACAACAACGTCCTGCCGCCCAAGGACTGAGGAACATACTGACCCATCACTCTCATCCCCCAGGAGCTGACCATCCAAAAGACATTTGCACTTTGACTTGACTTTATATACAGTGGCAAGAAAAAGTATGTGAACCCTTTGGAATTACCTGGATTTCTGCATAAATTGGTCATCAAATTTGATCTGCTCTTCATCTAAGTCAAACATAGTGTGGTAAACTAATAACACACAAAGTATTGTATTTTTCTTGTCTTCTATTGAATACATCATTTAAACATTCACAGTGTATGTTGAAAAAAGTATGTGAACCTCTAGGCTAATGTCTTCTCCAAAAGCTAATTGGAGTCAGTAGTCAGCTAACCTGGAGTCCAATCTATGAGACGAGATTGGAGATGTTGGTTAGAGCTGCCTTGCCCTATTAAAAACACACACAAATTTGAGTTTGCTTCTCACAAGAAGCATTGCCTGATGTGAACCATGCCTCTAACAAAAGAGATTAAGAATTGTTGACTTGCATAAAGCTGTAAAGGGTTACAAAAGTATCTCTAAAATCCTCGATGTTCACAGTAAGACAAATTGTCAATAAATGGAGAAAGTTCAGCACTGTTGCTACTCTCCCTAGGAGTGGTCGTCCTGCAAAGATGACTGCAAGAGCACAGCACAGAATGCTCAACGAGGTTAAGAAGAATCCTAGTGTCAGCTCAAGACATATATAAATCTCTGTAACATAATAACATCTCTGTTACCGAGTCTACGATAGTAAAACACTAAACAAGAATGGTGTTAATTGGAGAACACCACAGAAGAAGCTACTGCTGTCCAGAAAAACATTGCTGCACATCTGAAGTTTGCAAAAGTGCACCTGGATGTTCCAAAATTTTCTGTGGACAGATGAAACTACAGTTGAGTTGTTTGGAAGGAACACACAACACTATGTTTGGAGAAAAAAAGACACAGTACACCAACGTCAAAACCTCATCCCAACTGTAAAGTATGGTGGAGGGAGCATCATGGTTTGGGGCTGCTTTGCTGCCTCAGGGCCTGGATAGCTTGTTATCACCGACGTAAAAATGAAGTCCTAAGTTTATCAAGACATTTTGCAGGAGAATGTTAGGCTATCTGTCCGCCAATTGAAGCTCAACAGAAGTTGGGTGATGCAACAGGACAACGATCCAAAACACAGATGTAAATCAACAACAGAATGGATTCAACAGAAGAAAATACGCCTTCTGGAGTGGCCCAGTCAGAGTCCTGACCTCAACCCGATTGAGATGCTGTGGCATGACTTCGAGAGCAGTTCACACCAGACATCCCAAGAATATTGTTGAAGTGAAACAGTTTTGTAAAAGGAATGGTTCAAATTTCCTCCTGACCGTTGTGCAGGTATGAACTGCAACTACAGAAAACGTTTGGTTGACGTTATTGCTGCCAAAGGAGGGTCAACCAGTTATTAAATCCAAGGGTTCTCATACTTTTTGCACCCTGCACTGTGAATGTTTACACAGTGTGTTCAATAAAGACATGAAAATGTCTAATTGTCTGCGTGTTATTAGTTTAAGCAGACTTTGTCTATTGTTGTGACCTAGATGAAGATCAGATCAAATTGTATGACCAATTTATGCAGAAAACCAAGTATTTCAAAAGGGTTCACATACTTTTTCTTGCCTGTGTGTGTGTGTGTGTGTGTGTGTGTGTGTGTGTGTGTGTGTGTGTGTGTGTGTGTGTGTGTGTGTGTGTGTGTGTGTGTGTGTGTGTATATATATGACAAAACCACTGTGTCTAACAAATGCATAAAATGCATATTATTATGCACACCATTGACCAAACCCAGACCATGGCAGTGTGCCTTCTGGAGGTGTACCGGCCACCCAACTGCATGTCGACCTACCCATTCCATCGTTAGTGGGGATAGAGATTCACCTGTGATGTTGCTACAGTAATCTACTCACTTAGACATTTCCTGAATGCTTAAACCTTTGGTGACTGGATTGTATTTGTAAGGAAACAGTTGAGTTGAGAGAGCATATACAAACAATTAGATTATAATGCTGTAGGATACATAGTAAAATCATTTCTGTTGAATATATATATATATATATATATATATATATACAGTACCAGTCAAAAGTTGACACACCTACTCATTCAAGGGTTTTTATTTATTTTTACTATTTTCTACATTGTAGAATATAGACATCATAACTATGAAATAACACATACGGAATCATGTCGTAACCAAGAAAGTGATAATTAAACAAATCAAAATATATTTTAGATTCTTCAAAGTAGCCACCCTTTGCCTTGATGACTCCTTTGCATTCTCTCAACCAGCTTCACCTGGAATACTTTTCCAACAGTCTTGAAGGAGTTTCCACATATGCTGATCACTTGTTGGCTACTTTTCCTTCACTCTGCGGTTCAACTCATCCCAAACCATCTCAATTGGGTTGAGGTTGGGTGATTGTGGAGGCCAGGTCCCACAAAGCGCAAACCAGATGGGATGGTGTATCGCTGCAGAATGCTGTGGTAGCTATGCTAGTTAAGTGTGCCTTGAATTCTAAATAAATCACTGACAGTGTCACCAGCAAAGCACCATCACACCACCTCCTTCATGATTCACGGTGGGAACCATACATGCAGAGATCATCCGTTCACCTACTCTGTGTCTCAGAAAGACACGGCAGTTGGAACCAAAAATCTCAACTTTGGACTCATCAGACCAAAGGACAGATTTCCACCAGTCTCATGTCCATCGCTAGTGTTTCTTGGCCCAACCAAGTCTCTTCTTCTTATTGGTGCCCTTTAGTAGTGGTTTCTTTGCAGCAATTCGACCATGAAGTCCTGATTCACACAGTCTCCTCTGAACAGTTGATGTTGAGTTATGTCTGTTACTTGAACTCTGTGAAGCATTTATTTGGGCTGTGATTTCTGAGGCTGATAACTCTAATGAACTTATCCTCTGCAGCAGAGGTAACTCTGGGTCTCCCTTTCCTGTGGCGGTCCTCATGAGAGCCAGTTTCATCATAGCACTTGATGGTTTTTGTGACTGCACTGCACAAAGTTCTTGAAATGTTCCTGATTGACTGACCTTCATGTCTTAAAGTAATGATGGACTGTTGTTTCTCTTTGCTTATTTGAGCTGTTCTTGCCATAATATGGACTTGGTCTTTTACCAAATAGAGCTATCTTCTGTATACCACCCCTAGCTTGTCATAATACAACTGAATGGCTCAAATGCATTTAGGAGGAAAGAAATTCCACAAATTAACTTTTAAGAAGGCACACCTGTTAATTGAAATGCATTCCAGGTGACTACCTCATGAAGCTGTTTGAGAGAATGCCAAGAGTGTGCAAAGCTGTAATCAAGGCAAATATTGTAAAATATATTTAGATTTGTATAACACGTTTTTGGTTACTACATGATTCCATATGTGTTATTTCATAGTTTTGATGTCTTCACTATAATTCTACAATGTAAAATAGTAAAAATAAAGAAAAGCGCTGGAATGAGTAGGTGTGCAAACTTTTGAATGGTACTGTGTTTATATATACACTAAAGGTTCAAAGGTTTGGGGTCACTTAGAAATGTCCTTGTTTTTGAAAGAAACGCAAAAGTTCTGTCCATTTAAAATAACAAAATGTATCAGAAATACAGTGTAGACATTCTTAATGTTGTAAATGACTACTGTAGCTAGAAACGGCTGATTTTTAATGGAATACCTGCATAGACGAACAGAGGCCCATTATCAGCAACCATGACTCCTGTGTTCCAATGGCAAATTTTGCAGAACAGTGCAAACTGGCTCTAACCAGAATAGAAAGAGGAGTCGGATGCCTCGGTGCACAACTGAGCAAGAGGACAAGTACATTCGTGTGCCTAGTTTGAGAAACAGACGGCTCACAAGTCCTCAACTGGCAGCTTCATTAAATAGTACCCGTGAAGGGAGTACTACATAGCGTTGTACGAGATCTTCAGCTTCTTGGCAATTTCTCACATGGAATAGCCTTCATTTCTCAGAACAAAAATAGACTGACGAGTTTCAGAAGAAAATTATTTGTTTCTGGCCATTTTGAGCCAGTAATCGAACCCACAAATGCTGATGCTCCAGATACTCAACTAGTCTAACGGACAGTTTTATTGCTTATTTAATCAGAACAACAGTTTTCAGCTGTGCTAACATAATTTCTAAATGTTATTCTAATGATCAATTAGCCTTTTAAAATTATAAACTTGGATTAGCTAACACAATGTGCCATTGGAACACAGGAGTGATCGCTGCTGATAATGGACCTCTGTACGCCTATGTAGATGTTCCATTAAAAATCATCCGTTTCCATCTACAATAGTAATTTACAACTTTAACAATGTCTACACTGTATTGCTGATCAGTTTTATGTTATTTTAATGGACAAAAAATTTGCTTTTCTTTAAAAAACAAGGACATTTCTAAGTGACCCCAAACTTTTGAACGGTAGTGTGTATACGTACGGTATATATAATGTTTAACTCATTGTGGGCATGTTTTTGTGAGTTTGATTTAAATTGACCTGTTTTATGAACTGAACACTTGTTTGACTGTATGTTTTGTATTCTGTTTGTATTTTAAGTTTGATATTTGAACCAATTTTATGTAATAAATGCGACTGCTTGTAAAATGCCCCATTTTCACTATACAGTTGAAGTCAGAAGTTTACATACACCTTAGCCAAATACATTTATATTTAGTTTTTCACAATTCCTGACATTTAATCGTAGTAAAAAGTCCCTGTCTTAGGTCAGTTAGGATCACTACTTTATATTTTAAGAATGTGAAATGTCAGAATAATTAATTATAATAATTTATTTCACATTCCCAGTGGTTCAGAAGTTTACATACACTCAGTTAGTATTTGGTAACGTTGCCTTTGAATTGTTTAACTTGGGTCAAACGTTTCAGGTAGCCTTCCACAAGCTTCCCACAATAAGTTGGGTGAATTTTGGCCCATTCCTCCTGACAGAAATGGTGTAACTGAATCAGGTTTGTGGGCCTCCTTGCTCGCATATGCTTTTTCAGTTCTGCCCACACATTTTATATATGATTGAGGTCAGGGCTTTGTGGTGGCCACTCCAATACCTTGACTTTGTTGTCCTTAAGACATTTTGCCACTACTTTGGAAGTATGCTTGTGGTCATTGTCCATTTGGAAGACCCATTTCCGACCAAGCTTTAACTTCTGACTGATGTCTTGGATTGTTGGTTCAATATATCTACATCATTTTACTCCCTCATGATGCCATCTATTTTGTGAAGTCCACCAGTCCCTCCTGGAAAACGTAGTCTGGATTTTTTATGGCGGTTTTGGAGCAGTTGCTTCTTCCTTGCTTGAGCGGCCTTTCAGGTCATGTCGATATAGGACTCGTTTTACTGTGGATATAGATACATTTGTACCTGTTTCCTCCAGCATCTTCACAAGGTCCTTTGCTGTTGTTCTGGGATTGATTTGCACTTTTCACACCAAAGTAAGCTCATCCCTAGGAGACAGAATGCTTCTCCTTCTTGAGCGGCATGGCGGCTGCGTGGTCCCATGGTGTTTATACTTGCGTACTATTGTTTGTACAGATGAACATGGCACCTTCAGGCATTTGGAAATTGCTCCCAAGGATGAACCAGACTTGTGGAGGTCTACAATTTTTTTCTGCGGTCTTGGGCTGATTTCATTTGATTTTCCCATGATGTCAAGCAAAGAGGTGCTGAGTTTGAAGATAGGCCTTGAAATACATCCACAGGTACACCTCCAATTCACTCAAATGATGTAAATTAGCCTATCAGAAGCTTCTAAAGCCATGACATTTTCTGGTATTTTCCAAGCTGTTTAAAGGCACAGTCAACTTAGTGTATGTAAACTTCTGACCCACTGGAATTGTGACACAGTGAATTATAAGTGAAATAATATGTCGGTAAACAATTGTTAGAAAAATGACTTGTGTCATGCACAAAGCAGATGTCCTTCCAACTTGCCAAAACTGTAGTTTGTTGACAAGAAATTTATGGAGTGGCTTTAAAACTAGTTTTGTCGACTCCAACCGAAGTGTATGTAAACTTCAGACTTCAACTGTATACACTGGACATGACGTGAAGTATTTGGGTGGTTAACAGTATCGCCCACTAGTGTAGTTATAACAGACTGTTTATTAGCAGGTAAGGAGAATGCAACATAGCAGCGATACAGATGTGACTGTGGCATTTATGCTTGGTGGGGGTCCTCTCACATTGTCAGTTCCTGTGGGAGAGAAGAAAGAGGGAGACAATTACTTTGGGTTGGATGCGTGCCGAACATATATTGCTAAGTTTTTTTTTCAAAACCTGTTGAAAAAGCACAGTTGCAATCATCAGCAGGTCATAACAACAACTGTAGGCCCAAAGTGGACATAGTGTGTTACAACAGATTCCTTCCTTCATCACTCCCTCCTCACCATGATAGCGTTAACGATGTCGTTGGTGTTGTGTCTGAGGGCGTGGACAGCTTTAGAGCGGGACACGTTAGCCTGGGCCATCACCAGCTCTATATCCCTCTGCTCCAAACCTCCCTCGTCCACCTGACAGACAGAGGTCAATGTCAAAGTCAGTTGCACTACTTCTGAACATGAAAAACAATGCTACCGTTCTTATTAGCCATCAGGCTAACAACAGTAGAGCAGTGGTTTAAAGTACTTAAGCAAACTACACAGCACCATTTTCTTGTTTTGCCAGGGGCATGCTCCAACACTCAGATATAATTTACAAAGAAAGCATGTGTTTAGAGTGTCCCCCAGATCAGAGGCAGTAGGGATGACCAAGATGGTTTTTTGATAAGTATGTGAATTAGACCATTTAGACCTGTCCTGATAAGCATTCAAAATGTAACAAGTATTTTGGGTCTCATGGAAAATGGATGGTGTAAAAAGTACATACTTTTCTTTAGGAATGTAGTGAAGTAAAAGTTGTCAAAAATATAAAGAGTTAAAGTCAAGTACAGATACCCCCAAAAACTACTTAAGTAGTACTTTCAAGTATTGCTACTTAATATAAGTAATTTGAAATGAATTTTACTTAAGTATATTTTAGCAATTACATTTACTTTAGTATATTTAAAACCAAATACTTTTAGACTTTTACTGAAGCAGGATATTCCTGTGTGACTTTCACTTTTACTTGAGTCTTTTCCTATTAAGGTATCTTTACTTGTACTCAAGTATGACAGTCGGGTACTTTTTCCACCACTGCAGTAAAAATGACTGAAATACAACAACACTACACAGAATTGTTTCATATTAAGATCTAAAAGAACTACTGTACATGAAAGAGTAAGAATAGTGTAAAGATTGGTGTTTTTCCTTGACATAATGAGTGATTATGCGTGTCCGTACCTCCTCCTCCTCGCTCTCTTCCTTGATGGTGAGGCTGGGTGGTGCAGGTGGCGCCAGGGGGGAGGGCTCCACCGGGACCTTAAACTTCTCTGCCGCTGCCTTGTGCACCTGTTGAGACAGGTCCTCTATCTAGGAAGGAAATAGGAAGAGAGAGAGAGGTCACCTTGGCCTCTGAACACAATGTAGATGAGAGAAAAGAGAGAGAGAGGAGGATAAAAAGAGAGGGGGTAGAGATAGCAAGAGAGAGAGAGAGAGAGTGCGAGAGAGACTTTGGCCTCACCTTGGCCTCTCCAAAGACGATGTAGATGTCTGACGCGGGGCTCTTGAAGACGTCAGGTCTGCTGATGACAAACAAGATGCTCTTCGACTTCCTTATAGTGATCCTGGTCACACCGTGGACCGGCCGCAAGCCCAGCTTACCCATGGCCTAAACACACACACACACACTGGTTACACCATGATGCGGCCAAACACACAGAATTCACACACATTTGCTCTGTGTTTGATTAGCTGAATCTGCCACATGGAGCAGCTCTGTGTTCACATCTCGCCTTGCGGGCCTTCTTCTCACTGCGGCTCTGCTTAGGTCTGTTAATCCCCTCATCAGCAGGAGAGATGGGCTGAGAGAGAGAAGGGAGGACAACACAATCAATTCAACACATCAAACCTGAGAACATTCTACAGTAGTTTACCCATATCCAGACTGATAATATGGAACCTATCTCTGAAGCTGCGAAGCAATCAGAAAATACAGGCCCACAACACGCATCCTTCTTACCCCCCTACCTAAAGGTAATGACATCAATATGTTATTACATAACACACAGTGAACGCAAGGTTTCCACCCTTGGAGGTGAGGGGACTTCTAGAGTGTTCTCTGCCCACACACGGTAGACTCACCTGGGGTTCTGAGGATCTCAGTGGCACCCCCTCTGGTTCTTCCAACTCTGGCACTGATCCGTCACTCTCGGACTCATTGCAGGAGCCCACTGTGGAACACACGCACTGTTACACTCAGAGGTCAGCATCACATCCTCATTGCTATGGTAACTAATGACTGAGATGTAGATGATGAGGACATGGTGTCGTTAGCACTCTGGTAATGGGACAGCATCATAAAGCTCTACTGCTAACCTAATCACCGATCTCAGAGGAGAAATAGATCACCTCATTAAATAGCAACGACATTTCATCTCTATGCTATGGAACAATTACATTCTGTACTACTGTGTTTCAACGCATGTAGCATTGTTCATTATGCTGCAGTGCTACCACACATACAGTACACATAAATCCCAATCCATGATTCTATGTACGTATCATCAACCAGGAGGTCAGTTTTAGCCAGATTGACTCAGAGGTTTCAGGTTGACTGACGGTTGCCCTGAAATAACCTCTATTGAAAGATGTACAATAACAGTATTCCTCCTGGATAAAATGATCCTCTCTCTGAGTATTTCTCCTCCATTATTCAGTAGCTGCAGCAGTGTTCTGTGGTCGACAGGGTATTATTGAGAAGCCTTCCTAGAATCTGAAGTATGTCCTGTTGGGGAATAATCAGAATTGGTTGGTAACATAGGTAAGATGTTTTATATTCATCATATGTTTGTAAGTTACTTCTCATCAGAATGTTATTTTTGTATAATTCTGTGGCGGGGTTGCAGTATCTGTTCTATGTCAAGACTAAGTTGCTTGGGCCGGAGAGAGGGGAGAGGTCAAGCGTGTATCTCTTGGCTCCACAATGTCTGTGTGCCAGTCAGTGTGTCTCTGTGATCTTGTCAAGATAGGATGGATTTGATATATGCCTGTTGATATGGAGGATTGGTTTATGGTTCTGAGTTTGAGAAAATAACATATTTTAGGAGACAAAGCTGAACGATGAATTATGCCGATGCTGTCTTATCCTGTGTGTGTCTTTGTTATAAAGGATCTCAGTTGAAATGTGGAAGGGACTCTCAGAGAATTCATTGATAGACACTGAATTGATCTAAGAGTCACAGGGTTGTGATAGAGCTCATATCATTAAATATGGACTTTGTGATAACTAACTCTGACTTGTGTGTGGTTTGCTATCATGATTTGGTAAATAGAGGAAATTTCCACGACAGTCCTTCATCAGGACCTTAGCAGAGCCACTAGAGACATCTGTGTGTGTGTGAGGAAGGTCATATGTGGAGTCACTTCTCAGAATCACTTTCTCAAGGAGACAGAGAGAAACAGACAGACATAGAGAGAGATTTGGATTTGGAGAGCACGTACAGTTGTATTTGAAGGACAGGTCCAACTCCTGTGAATCCTTGTGGCTGATTGGACAGTCTGTCTGTCTCTCGGTTGTTTGGCAGGAGGAGTGAAGCAGTATCTCTCGCTGATTGGAGGAGCCAGACTCTTTATGAGAAGGGTTTCCCACAATCCCCCTGGGCTGAGTCATGTGATGTCGTAGAGGAACAGCAGTGGCATCGTCATCACTGTCTGTATCCATCCCATCTGCAACAAAATCCAAGTTCACACAGGTTGGACGGATTCATGATTCACTGATTCTTGATTACCAAAAAGGGAAAATTAAATCACCCCACACCCCTATCTTTCCTGAGTGTAACTCACCTCTGTCCTGTGGGCTTTGTGACTGACCTGTCTTGACCTGTCTGTTGGGCTTGGTGAGGAGGTTTGGTTGGGGCTGGACCTGCCTGCGGATGCCTAGGACAGGCATTGTGGTTGGAGCCTCCAGCCGTGGCAGAGACTCCTGGGTGGGCTGGGTAAAGCTGGGGGTTGAGGCCAGGGCTGACGTGGGTGGAGATGGAAATGAGGAGGGGTTAGGGGACATAGGGACACTTTCGGTGGGTATAGGGGGGTGCTTAGGAAGGGCGTTAGGGGTAGTAGAAAGGGTTGCAGAGGCTGCCTGAACATTGATTGATTGAGGCTGGGTGTCTAGGAGTGGGGTGACGAGAGGCTGGGACTCCTGTATGGGGGTGGGGAGGTTCTCATCTGGCGGCATCGCGAAGGAACTGGGGGGAGGAGAGGAGGAGAGAGTAGAGAGGGAGAGAGGAGGAGGAGAGGAGGAGGGAAGAGGTGGGGGAGATGAGGAAAGAGGAGAGAATGAGAGGTGAGGAGGAGAGGAGGAGGGAAGAGGTGGAGGAGAAGAGGACCTATTCTGTTCTGTAGGGGAGGCATGGCCACTCCCCACATTGTTATCGTTGATATCCTTCCTGCTTTCTGTCTGGCAGCCAGGCAGCGGCCTGTTATCAAGCATTATCTGGTGCACTTCCGTGTTCACTTCCTGGTTGACTAGGAGAGTGGGAGCTATAGGGCAGAGGTTGGTAGGACTAGGGGGAGTCGGGGCAACGGAGACGTTTCTGTTTTCCCCTCTCCTCCCGGACTCTGCTTCAGGTTTGCCCTTCACAGGTTTCCTCTGTCTGGTATCTGCAACAGATTTTTGTCTCCTCATGTTCGTATTCTTTTGTTTCCCTGGTGGGGAGGTGTCTGCTAGGGTCTTGGTAGCGAGAGACGGTTTCTGTGGTTGATCAGTAGACCCAGGGCCTGATGTAGATTGTCTGCGCAGCTGACTGGGTCTGTCTCTGCTCTGCTTTCTCTGCTTCCCTCTCCTCTCTGGCTGAGGAGGAGTGATGGCTTTCTCTGTGCTCAGCTCTCCCTCAGGTGTCTGTCGCTGTGCAGGTTCTGGAATACTTTCTGTTGGAGAGAATCTCTCCTCTGCTCTCTCCTCCACCTCACTTTCCCCTGAGATACAAACACTGCTCTCCTGCCCTTCTAAGGCCACGCTCGTCTTTGGTTGGTCAATGTGCCTATCAGTCGTCTGACCGCCACCACCCTCTCTTTGGCTCATCGTCTGTGGTTCTGTCTCCTCTGGCTGAGGCTGGGAACAGAGTTTTTTCACACTTTCTACCGTGTCTTTGCCCACTGATAGGGATAGGGAAGATTCTTGGACAACTTGGACCTTCTCCACTGTGTCTTTGCTCACTGATGGGGAAGTTTCTTGGGAAACTTTGACCTTCTCTACTGTGTCGTTGCCCACTGATGGGGGAGTTTCTTTGAAAACTTGGACCTCCTCTAGTGTGTCTTTGCCCCCTAATAGGGCTGATTCTTGGAATAATTGTACCTTCTCTACTGTGTCTTTGCCAACTGATAGGGCCGATTCTTGGGATACTTGGCTCTTCTCTACTGTGTCTTTGCTCACTGATGGGGAAGTTTCTTGGGAAATGTCGACCTCCTCTACTGTGTCTTTGCCCACTGATGGGGAAGTTTCTTGGGAGACTTGGACATTTTCTACTATGTTTTTGCTCACTGATGGGGAACATTCTTGGGGAAATTGTACTTTCTCTACTATCTCTTTGCTCATTGATGGGGAAATTTCTTGGGAAACTTTGACCTTCTCTACCGTGTCTTTGCCTACTGATAGGGATGGTTCTTGGAATACTTGGACCTTCTCTACTGTGTCTTTGCTCACTGATGGGGAAGTTTCTTGGGAAATGTTGACCTTCTCTACTGTGTCTTTGCCCACTGATGGGGAAGTTTCTTGGGTGACTTGGACATTTTCTACTATGTTTTTGCTCACTGATGGAGAACATTCTTGGGAAAATTGTACTTTCTCTACTATCTCTTTGCTCATTGATGGGGAAATTTCTTGGGAAACTTCGACTTTCTCTACCGTGTTTTTGCCTACTGATAGGGATGGTTCTTGGAATACTTGGACCTTCTCTACTGTGTTTTTGCCCACCCATAGGGAAGTTTCTTGGGAGACTTGGACATTCTCTACTATGTTTTTGCTCACTGATGGGGAACATTCTTGGGAAAATTGTACTTTCTCTACTGTGTCTTTGCTCATTGATGGGGAAATTTCTTGGGAAACTTGAAACTTCTCTTCTGTGTCTTTACTCATTGATGGGGAAGTTTCGTGAAAAACTTGGACCTTCTCTACTGTGTCTTTGCCCAATGACAGGAAGAATTCTTGGGAAACGTGGACATTCTTTACCGTGTCTTTGCCCACTGATAGGGACAATTCTTGGGAGACTTGGACCTTCTCTACTGTGACTTTGCTCACTGATGGGGAAGTTTCTTGGGAAACTTGGACCTTCTCTACTGTGTCTTTACTCATTGATGGGGAAGTTTCGTGAAAAACTTGGACCTTCTCTACTGTGTCTTTGCCCAATGACAGGAAGAATTCTTGGGAAACGTGGACATTCTTTACCGTGTCTTTGCCCACTGATAGGGACAATTCTTGGGAGACTTGGACCTTCTCTACTGTGACTTTGCTCACTGATGGGGAAGTTTCTTGGGAAACTTGGACCTTCTCTACTGTGTCTTTCCTCGTTGATGGGGAAGTTTCTTGGGGCAGTCTGCCTAACTTGGAGTTGCTTGGTCTGATTTTATGACTGAAGGATCCAAATGCCCCACCCAGCAGAGAAATAGCATGGTCTGCCTTTTTGACTGCTGGGTTAATATCTGTGTTACTGTTGGGCCTGGAAATGGCTGCCTCTACTGAACCAGAGCTCTGGTCTGAAACGGTCTGTGGTTTACCCCCTGGTGGTGAGACACGCCCAGGGCTTTCCATGGACGAGGAAGATTGTCTTATGTTTGATTGGTGTGTTGAGCTGTCCATTGATGTTGTTGGCCTATCGGAGGCTGCAGCAGCCTGTGGTCTCACCTCTGTGAGTGGTATGTTTGAGAGGGACGCCCTCAGACTCACACTCTGGCTCTGGTGTCTCACCTCCTCTGACAGGGCATTCAGAGTCACACAGGTTGGCATTCCAGAGGATAGGAACACTGAGTCATTGTTGTGGTTTTCCTGCACCTTGTTTTCTGGGCGACTCTGCAGGTTGCTGACATCATCCTCTGGGAATTGGGAGCTTCCGTCCTCTCCTCCCCCTGCCTCTGATATCTCCTCGATGGACCTCCAGCTGGACAGGTTGGACTCTGGCACTCCCTCTCCCACAAGCTCAACATCTGCCATCTTGTCTGGCCGACCACACAGGCTGTTGTTGTCTTCTTCGTCCCCCATTATATCATCCACCTCATCCTCGTCTGTGCCGACATTGGGCAGCCCGGAGAGTGTCTGTCCAATCGTCTGTCCAATTGTCTGTCCAACAGCATGCCCCTCCACCTCACACAGTAACAGGCTCTGTGCCTCCAACCCACAGCCCTGCCCCAGAGAGAGAGATTGGGCCTCCCCTGCCCCCCAGCCCCCAACCCCCCTCCTCCCTCCGGCATCTGTCTCTGAGTTCTCCCTCTTGGGAGAGACAGCCAGGGGTGTGTGAGGAGAGCCCAGGGCCACAGGGCCCCCATCCTCAGTGCTCAGGGTGTTCTCCCTCAGGTTCTCCTGGGCGGGGTCACATGGGCAGATGTCAGGGGTCAGGGACAGGTTGTCAGCCAGGTCAGGTGAGCTCTCAGGGCAGGAGGAGACAGGGATGTTGCTGGGGTTAGGCTCTTTCGGGTACGAGAGCAGAGGGACCCCCTTGTTCAGGTCATTGGTGGCAGTGGTCCCTTCGAGGACCTGATGGGAGTCCACACCTTCAGCGCTGCTGTTCTCATTCTTCTGGTCCAGTTCCATCACTGACACCAGAAGCGGTTTGGACCGGATTGAAGCCGCTGCCACCCCAAACACACGTGGGAGTGGCTTACGGGGCTCAGAGGTCTTCTGTTTAGGCCGGGGTGTGTCTGACTTAGAGGGGTGTGGCTTAATGAGTAGTTTGAACGAGTCTCTGTCTGTCTGCTCTGTGTGATCCTCATCTGAAGTCTCTGTACTCTGTTCATCCTTCTCTCTCTCTGCACCCCTCTGTTTGTCCTTCCCTCTCTCCCCACTGCTCTGTTTGTCCTTCCCTCTCTCCCCACTGCTCTGTTTGTCCTTCCCTCTCTCCCCACTGCTCTGTTTGTCCTTTCCTCTCTCCCCACTGCTCTGTTTGTCCTTCCCTCTCTCCCCACTGCTCTGTTTGTCCTTCCCTCTCTCCCCACTGCTCTGTTTGTCCTTTCCTCTCTCCCCACCGCTCTGTTTGTCCTTTCCTCTCTCCCCACTGCTCTGTTTGTCCTTTCCTCTCTCCCCACTGCTCTGTTTGTCCTTTCCTCTCTCCCCACCGCTCTGTTTGTCCTTTCCTCTCTCCCCACTGCTCTGTTTGTCCTTTCCTCTCTCCCCACTGCTCTGTTTGTCTTTCTCTCTCTTTTCACCGCTCCTTTTGTCCTCCTCTCTCACCGTACCAGCCTGTACTTCCTCTGCAGCTGCTTTGGCTTGCCCTGCTTCTGTTGCCAGGGTCACAGGGCTGTTATGGGATGGCAGGGTTGCCAGGGTGACAGGATTGCTGTGGGACGCTGTCTCCTCGATTGTAGCAGCAGGGTTAGTGTTAGGAGTAACAGTAGGGTTTGGGGTAGAGCATGTACCTGGGGTAGTTTTGGGGGTTGAGGCTGTAGCAGGGTTGGTGTTAGTGGTACAGGCCGTAGGAGATTTTGCGTTAGGGGCAAGAGCACTGTTAGTGTTAGGGGTAGAGACCGTAGCAGGGTTCATTTCAAGTGTACAAACAGTAGCAGGGTTAGTTTTGGGGGTGGAGGCAGTAGCAGAGTTATTTTGTGGGGTTGAGGCTGTAGCAGGGTTAGTGTTAGTGGTACAGACAGTAGCAGCTTTAGCATTAGGGGCAGGTGCAAAGTTAGTGTTGGGGTTAGAGAGAGATGCAGGCTTGGTTTTAGGGGTTGACACGGTAGCAGGGGTAGTCTTTGGGGTAATCGAGGCAGGGTAAGGGGTTGTAGAAGGTTTAGGGGTAAGGGTAGAGACAGAAGGGCTCTCCTGAGAAGGAGTGGGGACAGGAGGGTCAGAGAACTCTGAGGAGGTCTCCATTTCACTCCCACTGCCGATGTTCGAGGACTTGGGGTGGGCTGATTCCGCAAGTTGGGCAGGTGCAAGTGCAGGTTGTGGTTGTGGTGGTTCAGGCCGGGGCTCTTTGTCTCCTCGGGGATTGATTAGGCTAGGTCTGCGCTGGGACTGAGACAGTTCAGTGCTGTGGTGCTCTGGTCTAGTTTCAGGCTGAGATTTGGCTTGGTGTGATTCTGTGGGTGGTCCTGTGGGTGGTTCAGCATGTCTCTCTGTGCTGTACAGCCGCTCATCCTCTTCACCATTATAAGAGGCGGAGTCTAGTGAGTCGTCAGTGTCATCATGGAAACAGAAGGACTCATCCAGACCTTCGTTGATGGAAGTCTCTGACAGTGAATGAAGGAAGGAGGCCGAGTTGTCCTCTTCAGCTGGGTCATTTACAGCCTTACCCTCACCCTCCTCCTCCTCTTCCTCAACATCCTCACCCTCCTCTTCATCAACCTCTTCCTCTATCGCTATTTCTACCGTAGCCTCATCTATCTCTACCTTAGCCTCCACTTCTTCCTCATCATCATCTTCATCATCATCCTCCACGTCCCCCTCCTCCTCTCCGGCCGCGTATGCATCCACATCGTTCCCTTCGTTCCTGTCGTTTCCCTCTCCTCCCTCATTCCCCTCCTCTGTGGGGAAGAGAGTGATCTCCATGGAGTCTGCCTGAAAGAGGAGGCTGGTGTGGAGGGGAAAGTTAAGCAGAGAGGCTGGGATCATCCTCTCCTCCTCCTCCATCTCTCCGTCATCACTGTAGGAGCCTGGGAACAGCAGGAAGGTACCCATCTCTCCGTATGGACTGGAGTTATCCCCGTCTGACACATCTGGAGAGCAGGTGTCCAGGGGAAGTTTGGGGGAGGCAGGGTTGACACTGGAGGTGTGATGGGTTAGGTTCCCCATGTCTGGGGCGAAGGGGAAGGACATGGAGGTCAACCGTGGGGAGCCTGTTCCATCCTCTGGGTTGGTAATGGGAGGGTAAAGTTCCTCAGCCACACAGGCCTGCAGCTCCAGCTCCAGGCCTCTTTGCAGCAGGGGACTAGAGTACTGCTGTCCCCCAGCTAGAGCATCCTCTGCTGGGCAGAGCGAGCCCTCCGACTCCCCTCCCTCTTCCTGGGAGTCAGTGCTTCTGCCGCTGCTGCTCCTCAATGGGGAAGTGTCCTCTGTCACCCAGCGGGGGCGACAGCTACCTCTTGAGACTGTCGCTTCCTCACTCCCCCTCCCCCTCACCTCCCCTCTCAGCACCTCCTCCTCCTCCAGGATCACAGTCTCTGCTAGACCCTTATAGAGGCAGAACCGCCACTCTGCTGCTCCTTCTCCCTTCTCCTCTGCCCTCTCCCCTACTGCTCCCCTATCCTCTCCCACCTCATCTCCGATTTCGGACAGCGAGCTGACAAAGCATGCAGGTGCCTCCTGCACCTCCTCCGCCAGGAGCAGATTGGGGGAGGTGCAGGGGGAGGTGGAAGAGGTCCAGCTGCCCCCCTCCGCCGTGACGTAGGAGCCAGAGGGGGAGGTGAGGGGGGAGCACAGGTCCTCGCTGTCTGAGGGGGAGTTTTGTGAGAGGGGAGAGGCTGGAGAGCCGGGGTAAGAGCGATGTTTGAGGTGTGAGGGGTGAGCAGCCATCTTGATGGGGGTGGAGGGGGCGGTGTAGTACAGGTCAGGATCCAGGGATGAGGGAACTCCCACTCTCAGAGGGTCCACGGCATAGGCCGGCTCAGTGAAGGACAGGATAGCAGGGGGATAGGCTGGCTCGGACAGGGAGGGCATGGCATACATGGCACATACAAAAGGCATTTCACCATAGGGAGACAGCCCTGCCTCCAAAGGGCTTGAGCTGCCCGTCAAACTAACATCCACTGTGACTGGCTCTGAGGAGGGAGGCGAGGCAGGGATGAGGGGGGTTAGGAGAGGGGTGAGGAGAGGGCTAACGGGCAGGACAGGGATTCTCTCCTGCTCTTGCTCCATCTTTGGGGTCAGAGGTGAATTGTCTCTCTCCTGCCCTGTGTCCAGTTGGGCCTTTTCCCCAGCCTCTGCCTGTGGTTCTGAGGGAGGGTTAGGGACCTCCAAGACTGGGCCTCCGGGCAGGGGTATCGCCTGGCTGCTCTGCCTGCAAGGGCACTTCCCTGTCAGGGTCTTCTTGGTCCTGAGCAGGGCCTCCTGGCCCATCACCACCCGTGTGTCCATGTTCTCTGGTTCCTTGTAGTCGCTCTCCACCTCTGAGCCCATCAGGACCTGGAGAACATATTGAGAACATTGGATGAACATAGGAAAAACATAAAGAGAAGAGGAGAACATTGGTAAACATACACACACACCTTGATTCTCTCCATCTTCACAGGTCCGCTGCGGCGTCCACAGGGTCCGTGACCTCCAAACGTCCCGCTAAGCCGGATCGTGTTACTGTGGCGACGGTCTGAACCTTCAGGCTGGGGTCGCGGGGTCGCGGACGAGCTGGGCGTGGCTCGGACCAGCCGCGGCCCAAAGGGAGAGGTGCATGATGGGAGCAGCTTCTGAGGGGTGCTGGGGGAGGGACTAGAGCCGCTGTCACTAGGGGTGGAGCCACTGTCACTAGGAGTGGAGTCAGTGGAGGCATGTCTGGTCATGTCTGAAAGAGGAGCGAAGAGAAGAAACTGTTTCTGTAAGGTAATGATATGTCCATGAGGTCAGAATCACTAGCTGCTTTATGATGTGGCAACAGTAACTGTAATGGAGAAAAGGAAACTGGAATTTCAGTTTACCTCCTGAATGTATAAAAAAAAAAAATGGATGTAATGGATGCTGTTGCCTCTTTGCCTTTGTTGAATAGAAACAGCCCTTTCAGCTCTCTCCTTGAAGCTTGTTTTGTCACGTTTTATCAAGGTGGGTGGAATCAGGCGCAGAGAGCAGGTTTCAGTGATTCGAACAGTTTATTCTCCGGCGCACAAAAAACACGGTCAACCCAACACACAGGGTGAATAATCCAACACAGGATCAAAATAGACCGGAGAATAAAACACAAGTACTACACCAAATAACATGAATACAAAAACAAAGGAAATAAAGGTCAGAACGTGACATGTTTTCCCTTCATTACCGTTACACACACAGCCATACCTAGAGGATCTAGAATGTCACCTAAATGTCAGAGATAACATTTGACTGAAAAGACCACACTCACAGCAGGGTACACATCAAGTGGCATCAACATGTCAATATATAAGGCACCCTACTGTCATTACTTGCAGTCCATCAACTAGGGCTGGGTGAATGGAGCACATTTACTGGCAGTGAGTTCTGAATGAATGAATGAAATGTGTGCTCTCTCCATTTACAGGGCTCACTGCCCAGGGTAGTTCATTACTCAGGTTCTTTCCCTTCCACAGTAGTGACCCCTGACCCCCAAGGGAATGGAATACACCCTGAGTTTGCTGAAGTCTGCATATCTGGCTGTGGTACCTGCTGCTAGAGCAATAGAGCCCGCACTGTGCATGTTGGTGTTTTTCCCCTCTCCTCTGCCCCTCCTCACATCTTTCCTCTCCCCTCTCTTATCCTATCAGCAAAGTCAGACTGACAGCTCTGTAGCCACAGGGCAAAATCAGCAGAACAGACACACACATACACACATAGATTAAAATAAGAAGAGCTCATAGATTCAAATATACAGTATATACAGTGCCTTCAGAAAGTATTCATACCTCTTGACTTATTCCATATTTTGTTGTATTACAGCCTGAATTCAAAACGGATTAAATATAATATATATTTGTATCTCACCAATCTACACACAATACCCCATAATGACAAAATGAAAACATGTTTTTAGAAATGTTTTTAATGTTAATGTTATTTTGGCATTAATACGTGTCACATATCAGTTTGCAAACAATGTAAAAAATAATATATATCATGGAGTTAATAAATCTGCATACAAACATGGTCTCTTTTTTGTTTTCTTGAGTAAGGCAGCTCCAAAATGCAAGTGTTTCAGCCTACAGTAGCTCAGTGCTTTCTGTGGTGGTGGGAAAGCCAGCAGAAAATATGCAGCATTGCGCCGTGATTGGCTCAGAGTTCGGTCACTCATTGGGACTTTATGTCACTGCCAAGTGTAAGAGGAGACCTTGAAAATACTAGCCCTTTGGGTGTTACATTAGAAGTGCCCATCCAAGAAGGCTCAAGGTCATTGGCCACAGATAAAATGACGTCAAATCACATTATACAGTATATTACAAAAGTGAGTACACCCCTCACATTTTTGTAAATATTTGAGTATATCTTTTCATGTGACAACACTAAAGAAATGACACTTTGCTACAATGTAAAGTAGTGAGTGTACAGCCTTTATAACAGTGTAAATTTGCTGTCCCCTCAAAATAACTCAACACACAGCCATTGATGTCTAAACCGCTGGCAACAAAAGTGAGTAGACCCCTAAGTGAAAATGTCCAAATTGGGTCCAATTAGCCATTTTCCCTCCCCGGTGTCATGTGACTCATTAGTGTTACAAGGTCTCAGGTGTGAATGGGGATCAGATGTGTTAAATTTGGTGTCATCGCTCTCACACTCCCTCATACTGACTGGTCACTGGAAGTTCAACATGGCACCTCATGGCAAAGAACTCTCTGAGGATCTGAAAAAAATTATTGTTGCTCTACATAAAGATGGCCTGGGCTATAAGAAGATTGCCAAAACCCTGAAACTGAGCTGCAGCACGGTGGCCAAGACCATACAGCGGTTTAACTGGACAGGTTCCACTCAGAAAAGGCCTCGCCACGGTCGACCAAAGAAGTTGAGTGCACGTGCTCAGCTTCATATCCAGAGGTTGTCTTTGGGAAGTAGACGTATGAGTGCTGCCAGCATTGCTGCGGGGGTTGAAGGGGTGGGGGTCAGCCTGTCAGTCCTCAGACCATACACCGTACACTGCATCAAATTGGTCTGCATGGCTGTCGTTCCAGAAGGAAGCCTCTTCTGAAGTTGATGCACAAGAAATCCCGCAAACAGTTTGCTGAAGACAAGCAGACCAAGGACATGGATTACTGGAACCATGTCCTGTGGTCTGATGAGACCAAGATAAACTTATTTGTTTCAGATGGTGTCAAGCGTGTGTGGCAGCAACCAGTTGAGGAGTACAAAGACAAGTGGGTCTTGCCTACAGTCAAGCATGGTGGTGGGGGTGTCATGGTCTGGGGCTGCATGAGTGCTGCCGGCACTGGGGAGCTTCAGTTCAGTGAGGGAACCATGAATGCCAACATGTACTGTGACATACTGAAGCAGAGCATGATCCCCTCCCTTCGGAGACTGGGCCGCAGGGCAGTATTCCAACTTGATAACGACCCCAAACACACCTCCAAGACGACCACTGCCTTGCTAAAGAAGCTGAGGGTAAAGGTGATGGACTGGCTAAGCATGTCTCCAGACCTAAACCCTATTGAGCATCTGTGGGGCATCCTCAAACGGAGGAGGAGTGCAAGGTCTCTAACATCCACCAGCTCCGTGATGTCGTCATGAAGGAGTGGAAGAGGACTCCAGTGGCAACCTGTGAAGCTCTGGTGAACTCCATACCCAAGAGGGTTAAGGCAGTGCTGGAAAATGATGGTGGCCACACAGAATATTGACACTTTGGGCCCAATTTGGACATTTTCACCTAGGGGTGTATTCTCTTTTGTTGCCAGCGGTTTAGACATTAATGGCTGTGTGTTGAGTTATTTTGAGGGGACAGCAAATTTACACTGTTATAAAGGCTGTACACTCACTAGTCATCATGAATCAAGTCAACAATCCACTGGTAAATCCTTTTTAATCCTTGTCATATGAAGATAAATATGGAAGAGAAATGATAGATAAAATGTATTGGTGCTCATCGGCCATTGCACATAAACATTATACAAAACAAGTTGGAAATCGCAAATTCAACGAGTGGTTTGGAAGGAATCAGTGACAGTGGCTGTGTGGTCCCACATCTGGGATTAAGTGGCTCTTTTCCAAATTTAAAATGATAAACATTCAACATTGGCCATGCTGTCAATGAAGCATGATTTGTGCTGCGCTCAAAACAACTATTAACTTGGAACTACGAAAACTTGACTTCACTTCAGTGAGTTCAAGACAACTGGGAAGTCGGCAATAAATGAGTTCCGACTGGGAATATACATTTTGAACGGTCATCCAACTCTGAATTGTAAATCGGCCTCCGATGAAAGCACCATAAATCCAGAGAATGCCAGACTTTGATGACAAAACTTGCCCACGAAGGACAACCATGCCACCTTCCTGTTTAAGTGAGCATAGTGAGTCCAAAAATGTATTGTATGCTGCTGCATGCATGATGCAATATGCTAGGGAGATATGTATACTGTAGCTAAGTGTAGTAAAATGTTCGTAGCCCGTGTGCTTCAACCTAATAATTTGGTCTATTTACCCTTCTTAAT